>NW_017673323.1:55755-104170 GCF_001879085.1 Nicotiana attenuata
TCGTTTTCGACTAACTTTTTACGTTTTCGTCGTAGTAGGTAGGTACTACTAGGTTTCCGGTTACCTTTAGGTTTACGGTTTACGTTTTTGGTTTAGTACTTCGTTAAGGTAACCGTAACCGTAAAAGGAAAAGGTTAAAAGGTTAACGTCCTACCCCAACCCTACTACTAACTTACCTACTTACTCATTTTAACCTAAACTCACTCCCCATTAGTTTTGCAAAATCCTTACTTAGCTTATCAGTGGTGGCCCCAAAGATTATGTCATCAACATATATTTGTACCACAAGGAGATCCTTACCTTTTTCCCTTAGGAATAAGGTACTGTCAATTTTACCTCTTTTGTATCCATGTTCAAGCATAAATTTGGACAGTCTTTCATACCATGCTCTTGGAGCCTGCTTGAGTCCATAGAGAGCCTTGTCTAATTTGTACAAATGCTCAGGACATTCCTTGCTCTCAAACCCTGGAGGTTGTTTCACAAACACCTCTTCTTTCAGGTAGCCATTCAGGAAGGCACTTTTGACATCCATCTGATGAAGAATGAATTCCATGTGTGCTGCAAAGGCTATGAGGAGTCTTATTGCCTCTAGTCTTTCAACTGGAGCAAAAGTCTCATAATAATATATACCCTCCTCTTGGCTGTAACCTTGGACCACCAGTCTTGCCTTGTTTCTTGTAACTGTTCCATCTTCATCAAGTTTGTTTCTGATGACCCATTTTGTACCAATAACTGATCTGTCCTTGGGTCATGGAACTAGATGCCAAACTTGACTTCTTTCGAACCGATTGAGTTCATCTTGCATTGCATTTGTGAGCACGTGATTTTTGCCCTAAGAAAATTATTCCAAAAGTTTCAAATAATTAATTTCTTAATTATTTTACAATTTTTGTGAATTTTTGTTAAATTTTTTGTGTTAATTGGTTGCATTTTTATTCATATGAAAATACAAAAAATATGCATTCGCATTTAGGGAATTAATTTCATAATTTTAGTATTAATTAGGTATTAATTAGTTTTAGAACAAATTTAAAGAAAATTGCAAAAAAAGAAATAGTTTCTTTGCACTTTTAATTGTTAATTGTTGCATTTATCTTTAAATATAGAGTTTTAAATATTTTAGAAGTTAAGTAGTTTAATTAGGTTTTTGTTTTAGCATTTTATAAAATCAGAAAAAATAAATAAATACAAAACATACAAAAAATAAAATACAAAAGCAAGAAAACAAAATCAAAAGGAAATTGAGTCCTTAATAAAAGATCCAAATTTGGGCTAAATTCACCCCAGCCCAAATCAAAGCCCTAAAATCTGTCCAAACCACCCCTGTTCCCAGCCTAAACCTGCATCCTAACCTGGTCCAACTCCCTTTGTAACAAAACGACGTCGTTTTGTTAAAATTAATCCTGGCCGTCGAGGATCTTTGATCCAACGGTTGGGAAGTGGGTTAATCTAAGTATATAACTGTCCTAACGCACCCCTCCCCCCCCCCTTCTCACCGTCTCTCAAACCCCCCAAGACTAACCCTAATTCCGTCGCCCTCCGCCTTAAGCCGCCGGCCGGAAATCGTCTCCGCCGGCGGCGATGCTTCAAAGCCCCCCAAAATCACACCTCTACACCGTCCTGACCTCCTTAACACGAATCCATGAACAACTCTTCTCAAATCCCAACCAAAGGCCCCAAATATACAAAACCCTAAACTTCATCTCCGCCGCACACGGCGGCGCCGGCTCCGTTCACCACCAAAATTATACCACGGAGCCTCCTCACCCTCCTCTACTTAAATCCTTAGACCTTTTTTTTCAAAATCCTCGTCGGAGTCTTCGAATTTCAAATCAAAGATTCCTCTCAAAACCCTAGTTCGCCCAATCGGCCTCAAATTCATACCACGTGATCTCGTCCTCCCTCTTATGGTGAATCCAGTGTTGATGGTGCTCAAACCTCGCCGAGGTTGTTTAATTGTTTGAAGTAATAAGCCGGCAGAATCTTACGAACCCTAATTCGAGTAGGCATTCAGGTTGTTCTAATCAGTAAGTTTTACTCGTAATTTTGTTATTTCTTCGTCTCATGAGTGTTCGATTCGACTCTGTTCTTGGTGACAATTAGTCTCGCATCAATTCCTGTTTTAATCTTTAGTTTAGTTCAGTCCTGACATGTTTTTTGCTTTACTTTTAAATGACAGTAAATTACTCAAGTGATTAATTGTTAATAATTGGGTTTTTTTTTGTGTTTGTTCTCTTCTGATAGTAATAGGATATTCGTCTGGTTGTGATATGTGTTTTGTTCAATTCAGCTTTGTTTCTGCTAATGTAGATTTAATTTTTGTTTTTAGGTAGCCTTGTTTAATCAGTATTTTGAATAACAGAGTCGTTAGGATTGTCAGTTTGATCAATGTTTGGAATAACTGAAGTTTAGCTTAATCAAGTAATCTGATTGTTAGTATACTAGTTAGATTCGGCTGATTAATTATGGTTGCTAACCATGGTTAAGGGGGTTTGGGTCAGTTATTTGAGGATAGTAATTTCAGAGGGTTTCAGGGGTAGTATAGGCATGGGAAATGGTAGTTTAATCAGATTTAGTAAATATTGAAATGGGGTAAGGGTAGTTTAGGAATTTCAAGCATGGAAAAATCAGAATAGAACCCCCTAGGACTTTCTAGAAGGGGTTTTGAACTGAAGTTCACAAAATAGGTGTAGTTACTTGTAGTACAAGTCAGAAAATGAGGGGTAGAAATAGAAATAAAATAGGGACTAATGAGTAAAATGAAAATCTGAAGTTGCACCCTAAGTTTGCCTATAAATAGGCATTCATTTGCCTTGTAGAAAAGGTTTTTAGATTCGGAAAAATTCAGAAAAAAAATATTCCAGCTTTTAATTTTCCCCAAAATCCCACTATGAAGTTCTGAAGTTCAAATTTGAACTTCAAAACCTAAGGAAGTGGAAAAATCTGCATTCATATAGTTCAAATTTTCTTCTAGACTTGAATTTCCACCCAAAAATCCAAAAAAAAAACAACAGAAAACTTTCAAAAATCAAAAAATACTGTTCCATTGAATATTCCCTGTTAATTCTGAATTTTAAGCAGTAATTCTCATCTTTAGGCTTCTCATTTAAGTGTTGAAGTTGCAGAAGTGTCCTAGTTCAAATTTAGGTGTTTTTTTTTTTTTGTGTATTTGAGCTGTTCTGATCATTTCAAGTTGAAATTGGCTGGTTCAGTCAGTTTTGAGTCCATTTGCTGGTGAATTTCATTTCTGGTTTCATTGGATTTCAAGCTGAAACCACTGTTGCTGTCCCTAGCTATGTGAAACTGTGCTGATCTCTTTTTCCTAGTTGTATTTCAACTTCCAGGTACATATCCTCGAATTCACCTGAATGTAGCTTCAATTGGAGTTGAAAGAAGAAATGCTCATTGGATCTATATTCTTTGGATGTTTGATGTTGTGGATAGTTAATTAGGTGTTAGTTAATGTTAATCATTTGGTTGGATTATCTGAAACCTAGGCTGTATATCCTGGACTGTATTAATTAGGACTGTTTGGACTTGTTTTGTAATTAAACTAGAAAGTCTTTGGACTGTTGGTTATAGGACTGTAGTAACTAGGACTATTTGGATTTGTTTTGTAAAGGACTGTTGAACTAATTTGATCTCATTCATGAATCACCTGAGTCTTGTGTCTAGTAATGTTAGGGTCGAGTTAATTTGGTGTTGTTGTCCATGTTGCCATATTTTACTTTAAAATTGGGAATCGAAAACAATCAATAGTATTGAGGTATACTAGTCTGTTAGAGCTGCTGCAGTTAATGTGTAATAGTATTAAAATACTCACTTCGTTATGAGTCATCAGCAATTTATTTTAGGTCCTTTTGTTACTCTACTACTGTTTAATCCCTGTTTAAGTGTTAACAAATGTAAATGGACTTACAGGTCAATCACCATTAACCGATATCATTTTTGAGTAAATAGATCGTCAGGTCTTCTCTCTTTATTTTCTTTAATAATATTAGTTGAGCTCTGGCTCATGTTGGCTAGACCGTAAAAACTGGGCTCAACACAGGCCCAGCCAAAAATAGCCAGGCCCATTGTCCCTTTTTAATTCAATCATTCCAACGCCTGGGCAGTATAATGTTGAGCCTGGGCCCAAGGACGACATCAGAAGCCCAAGGCTGGGCCAGCTTTAAATGAAACACAGCAGCGTTCCCAAAATTCTGGGGTAATGTTCAAAGCCCAAATTGTTAAGTCTAAAAGTCTTTAAAACTACATTAGGATATCGGGAATTAATTCACAAATATAAATTTGGGTTTCAAATTAGGTGGGTTTCAAATTAGGTGACGGGTTCAAATTAAGAGGGTCTTCCCTTTTGTTTGAATTCGGACTTGAACTTGAGGCCCGAATTTATAAATGCGAATTAATTAGGGCCCTTTTAGAGACAACACTGTAATAGAAAATCATAGTTTCTTTTAGGATGGCCTTTAAATAAAACATGAGACGAGCCTCGCCGCACAAAACATATAAATTGCGGGGCCCTCATTAAATACTATGTTAAAATATTTTAGAAATTCGGGACATGCCATTTAGCGAACTTTCATGGCTTCCCGCAAAGTTAATAAGACGCTAGCCACTTGTAGGCGCGCTTTTAATAATGTTACCTTCTTAAAGCCAGGTGTGCATTTCATGCGATCCAAATCCAAGTCTCAAAACGTTGAATAAGAGGTGTCGAGGATCCGGGTGCATTTCATGTGACGTGATCCAAAAACACGCTCTTAAACGGCGTTCACTTTCATAAAAAACTAATTAAAAGCGGCTAAAAAAATTTATAAAATTGCACTATAGGTTTGAACATGCATAAAACCAGATTTTTAGCCATTTATAATAATTTAAGAGACCGTGCTAGAACCACGGGATCCGGGGGTGCCTAACACCTTCCCTCGGGTCAACAGAATTCCTTATTCAGAATTTCTGGTTCGCAGACTCCAATTGGGAAGTCGAATTTTTCCTCGATTTGGGATTTAAATTAAATCGGTGACTTGGGACACCAAAAGCCAATCCTTTCCCAAGTGGTGACTCTAAAAATAATAAATAATCCCATTTCGAATAATGTCACTTTAAATGGAAAAACTCCCTTATACATTATCCTTCGGGGTAGGTGTGTAAAAAAGGAGGTGTAACAGCATTCACCCAATCTGCATCCTGCAAAGCCTCAACAACATTTTTAGGTTCAATAATAGATAGGAAAGCATCAAAAGCACACAGATTCTTTAATTGTGATCTATTTTTGACTCCAGATGTTGGATCAGTGATTATGTTCTCAATAGGATGAGAATTCTGATACTTGTAAGGTTTCACAACCATCTGGTTTCTGCTAGATGTTTCTCCCATGTTCTGTTGCTGTGGAACAGGATCATGAACAGATTCTTTTAGAGGATTAGTTTCAATTCCTCTTTGATCAGTTCCCCCTGTCAGGTTGCCCTGGATGAAAGAACCTGTTCTATCACCTGTTCCTTCTTTTGGTGCCACTTTAACTTGTGCTGAGACTTCAATTAAGTCCTTTACCAGTCCAATGGCTTCATCTTCATGTTCCTGTCTCTCAAAAAGAATGTTAGTTTCATCAAATACAACATGCACACTTTCTTCTACACACAGAGTTCTTTTATTGAATACTTTATATGCTTTGCTATGTGAAGAATATCCCTAGAATACTCCCTCATCAGTTCTGGGATCAAACTTACCTAGGGAGTTTTTTCCATTATTGTGCACAAAGCACTTGCATCCAAATGCCCTAAGATGGGATATATTTGGTTTTCTCCATTTAAGTAACTCATAGGGAGTCTTCTCTACAAGAGGTTTGGTCATGCATCTATTGATAATGTAACAAGAAGCATTTACAGCCTCTGCCCAGAAGCTAAGGGGCAGTTTACTAGAAAGAAGCATAGTCCTAGCCATGTCTTCAAGGGTCCTATTCTTTCTTTAAACTACTCCATTTTTTTGAGGAGTCCTAGGGGCAGAGAAGTTATGATCTATACCATGCTCATCACAAAGTTCAGCAAACTTAGCATTTTCAAATTCAGTTCCATGATCAGACCATATGGATGCAAGTTGATTACCTAGTTGTTTCTGAGTTTTCCTAACAAAAGCAGTAAACATGTCAAATGCTTCATCTTTAGATGTTAATAATAGTACCCAGGTAAACCTAGAATAATCATCAACTAGCACCATCACATATTTCTTTCCACCTCTGCTCAAGGTTCTCATTGGACCACAGAGATCCATATGAACCAGTTCCAACGACTTGGTTGTGCTTACCATTTTCTTATTTTTGAAGGATGATATTACCTGCTTTCCCCTTGCACAAGCCTCACAAACTTTGTCTTCCTTAAACTTGATGTTAGGTAGCCCTATCACCAAGTCCTTAGAGACTAATTTGTTAGCTGATTCAGACTAGCATGAACAAGTCTTTTGTGCCATAGGAGGAGATCATTATCCAACACACTTAGGCAGGTGAGTTCATTTTCTGACAAAGTAGACAAATCTACAATGTAAATATTGTTAACTCTTTTTCCCTGCAAAACAATCTTGTCGGTGATAAGATTAATCACAAAACATTTGGTAGAGGTGAATGCTACAAGGTTACCTCTGTCACATAGTTGTGACACACTAATCAGGCTGTATTTCAAGCCATCTATTAAGTAGGCATTCTCAATGGAGTGTGAGTCTGTCTTACCTACCTTTCCAACCCCAATAATCTCACCTTTCTTCCCATTACCAAAGGAGACATTACTCCCCTTTAAGTCCTCAAGTGAAAGGAAATGGTTCTTGCTTCCAGTCATATGTTTCGAGCAGCCACTATCCATGTATCATATTTGGCTACTTCCCTTCACTTGGACCTATAAAAAGAAATCAAGGGTTAGTCTTAGGAAACCAAACTAGTTTGGGTCCCTTTCTATAGGCAAAGGGGTAAATCAAATTCCTTTTAGCCCACTCAGGCAGCCTATTTTTCTTTTGAACAAAAGCTTTGTTCTTTTGACTGGCCCTTTCTTTTTCATTACATTTATTTTTGTAACGACCAGTCTTTCCACAGTGTGTGCAGATTTTGTTCTCAGGAAGAGTGAGATACTTGCTTTTAGGATCCCACTTAGGTGCTTGAGTCCCATAGCCAAGTCCTCTTTTGTTGCTACTGTGATGTTCTTGTAGACAGGAAAGTGCATCAGAAGCCTTGTTCCATTTGCAAGTTCTGTCTAGTTCATGTTTTACCTTCCCTAGATCTTCATTTAAGACTTTTATCTACTCATCCTTCCTGTACAACTCATCCTTCATTTTTTCCTAAGTTTTCTTCTAAGGTGAGTTGAGTGTGATCAGCTTTCTTTTTACCTGTTCCTAGTTTTAGTTTTAAGTTCTCAGACCTAAGTTCTAGGACACTGGTGTCAAGTTCAAGAACTTGTTTCTTCAACTCAGCATTTTTACTATCACTCTCATTAGCCCTAGATTCTAGATTTTTGCACTTGGCTTTTCGGATCACACATTCCCTAGACAGATCTTCTTTCTCATTGTTAATTATCTCAGACTCATCAATGAAGTCTAGCAATAGTTCAGAAAACCTTTCGTTAGACAGGAGTTTAATCTTGTCTTTGAGATGAAGGACATTTACCTCTTGTTCATCATCTGATTCTCCGATGGCCATAAGTGCTTGTTCATCTCCAGCTTCATCTTCTGAGTCCTCATCTGATGTTTCTCCTCAAGCAGCAACCATAGCCTTTGTTGATCCTTTGTTCCTTTTAGGTTGGACCTGTTCCTTCATCCTGTTCCTTCGTTCAACCCTTTCCTTCTTCCACTCAATTTCCCATTGAGGACAGTTCTTGATCATGTGATCAGTCTTACCACATTTGTAGCAACCCTCATTGGTCTGTTTCTCAGGAACCCTTGGTTTGTTGAAGGTTGTACCTCTTGAAGAACCCTTTCCTCTCATCAGGTACTTTTTGAAATCTCTTGTGATCATGGCCATTTCATCATCCTCCAGATCTGAACCTTCTGCTATTCTGAGAGCCAGACTTCTTTCCTTCTTGGGTGCATCCATTTTCATGGTTTGCCTTCTCAGTTCATAGGCAGTGAGGTTTCCAATCAGTTCATCCAGCTTGAGGGTAGCAATGTTCTTTGATTCCTGAATAGCAGTGATTTTGGTTTCCCAAGTCACTGGTAAGACTCTTGTCAAGATTTTCTCAACCTTGTCTTCTTCAAGGATAATTCTTCCAAGAGATTTAAGTTGATTTCTTAGTGTTGTGAACCTTGTGTACATCTCCTGGATAGATTCTCCTTCCTTCATAATAAAATTCTCATATTGAGAATAAAGTAGTGTTCCTCTTGATCTCTTTACTTTAGGAGTTTCTTCATGAGCCACTTGTAAAGTGTCCCATATTTCCTTTACAGTTGTACAACTTTGAATTATGCTGTACTCGTCTGGACCCAGTCCACACACAAGCCATTTCTTGGCCTTGGCATTCTTCTCCCATTTCCTCAAATCTTCAGCAGTGCAGTCAGCTCTTGTCTTTGGCACGTCCACTCCTTCAGCATTCTTCTTTGTAGTTGCTAGAGGACCATCAGTGACTGTGTCCCAGAGTTCATAGTCTTCTCCTATGATGTGATCTCTCATCCTGTTCTTCCACCAAGAATAGTACTGACCATTAAAGAGTGGTGGCCTAGTAGTGGATTTCCCTTCCCAGTTTCCAGGTGGTGCACTCATTTTGATCTTTTCCTAAGGTGTTAGCCTCTTCAAGGATAACCCGCTCTGATACCAATTGATGTTTTAAGCTTCAATGCCACACAAGGGGGGGGGGGTGATTTGTGTGGTACCCAATTTTTGCTTAACTACTCTATAGAAGAACCCGGTTCTTCTAGGTGTTCCAACTACTACTGTTTGCGAAATAATAAATACTGAAAGTAAAGAACACAGAGATTTTTACGTGGAAAACACCTGGCACAAAAGGTCAAAAAACCACAACCTACTACTCAGTAGGATTTTCCCAAACTTCCACTAAAATCACTGAGCCAAAATAGCATTTACCAAAACTCTTTATAAACCTAAGGATTAACTCTAATCCCGTTGTGCCACACAGCCTCAAATGCTGCGACAACTTCAAGTTAACTCTAACTTGAATACTCAAAGTACCTAATACAAATACTTCTATGAAAGCTGAAAGGTACAACTTTAAACCACCTACTACAATTAAACTAGAATAAAAGAAAGACACAATGGAACTAATTCTTTTATCTCGTTCAAGTAGCTTCAGGAGTGCACACTCAAATCTCACATAAATTGCTTGCAAAATTGCCTTGATCTTTTGTTCTCAATTTAGTTTAACTTTTGCGTTTGTGCAATACCTGTAAAAGAGAACAATCACTATTATTTAATAGGTTAGTAATCAGAGTTTGATTGGGATTCAATTGCTGCTCTTCTATTGTAGAAGAGTTCATGATGATATCAAACTCTAACACTATCTTTATCCTGGATTGTGTTCTCTTCATATAAGGAGACTTTCTCTCCTTATCTAATATGCAACCTTTTCGATCAGATCTGGAGATATTGCTGCTTTATCAGTAGGACTTATCTCCTTTACGTGCATCTCATATGTATAGGTTGATCATGACTGTGCTTCACAAGATGGACCTGGTTCATGACTGAGTTCTTTTGTCCTTCTTCAAGACTGCACCTATTCTTGGGCCAACAACATTCATAATAACTGTGCACAACATTGTCCAATGGCGATATATTTAGCCTCCAATGTGGATAGTGCAACTGATCCTTGTTTCGTACTGTTCCAAGATATCAGTGTGTTTCCAAGTAATTGACATGTTCCATTAGTGCTTTTTCTGTCTTCCTTATCATCTGCAAGATCAGCATCTAAAAAACCTTCCAGTTTAAAATTGTTAGAACGTGGGTACCATAATCCATAGGAAACAGTTCCAATGAGATAATGAATTATTCTCTTTACGGCAGTCAGATGTGATTTTTTAGGATCTGGCTGAAACCTGGCACATTTACAAATAGTAAACATAATATTTGGTTGACTAGTAGTTAGATAAAGAAGAGAACCAATCATTCCACGATATTTAGTTTCATCGACAGGATTTCCCTTTTCATCTTTGTCAAGATTTGTTGACGGACTCATTGGTGTGCCAATAGCTTTAACACTGCTCATACCGAACTTCTGAATTAGCTCCTTTGTGTATTTCGTCTGCCATATAAAAGTTCCTTCTTCAGATTTTTGAATTTGAAGTCTAAGAAAGAACGTTAGCTCTCCCATCATACTCATTTCAAACTCACTTTGTATAAGATTGAAAAATTCCTTGCACAAAAGAGGGTTAGAACTACAAAAAATAATATCATCAACGTAAACTTGAATAATAAGATTAGCTTCCGATGATCTTTTGATGAATAGTGTATTGTCTACTTTACCTCTTGTAAACCCGTGATCAAGTATATGGAAGATGATTCTCAGCTTGAAGCTTTAAATTTGAAAGGTTTGACCAAGTTTTGACCTTTTAGTATTCAATCTCGGATTTGGATCTTTATGAGTTGGTTAGCTCCGTTAGGTGATTTTGGACTTGGGAGCGCATTCGGAATGTGATTTGGAGGTCCGTGGTGGAATTACGCTTGAATTGGCGAAATTGGAAATTTGGCGATTTTTGGTCAGCAGTGGAAATTTTGATATCGGGGTCGGAATGGAATTTCGGAAGTTGGGGTAGGTTCCTGGTATCATTTCTGACGCGTGTGCAAAATTTGAGGTCATTCGGACGAGGTTTGATAGGTTTTGGCATCGGTTGCGGGATTTGGAAATTTAGAAGTTCTTAGGTATGAATCTGAGTATAATTTGGTGATTTGATGTTGTTTTGAGTGTTCCGAAGGTTCGCCTAAGTTTTTATGTTTATATATGACGTGTTGGTATGTTTGGTTGAGGTCCCGAGGGCCTCAGGACGGATGGTTAACGGAGAGTTTGGATGTCGAATAATGTAGCTGAAGTTGCTGCTTCTGATGTTTCCGCACCTGCGGAGTGGGAACTACAGGTGCGAGGATGCAGGTGCGCTCAGAGAACCGCAGATGCGAAAATGGAAGGCCAGGGTTGGACCGCAGATGCGAAGGATCGGCCGCATCTGTGAGGTCGCATGTACGATTTAGGGGTCGCAGATGCGGATATGGTGCAGTAAGTGAGTTCCGCACCTGCGAGGGAAATTCCGCAGGTGCGGTGCCGCAGAAGCGGAAATGTGACCGCAGGTGTGGTTTTGCTGGGCAGAAAACCCTAGCTCGAGGTTTTGTTTTTCATTTTTCAATTTTGGGCTTGAGGAACTCGAGATAGAGGCGATTTTTCGAGAGATTGGAAGGATCAATGTTGGGGTAAGTGATTCTAACCTATAATGGTTTAAATTTCATGAATCTATGGTTTTATTCATCATCTAATTGAAAAGTTGATCTAGAAATTTGGAAATTTAGGGCTTGAAAATTGGAGAGTGGATTTTGATGATTTGAGTGACCAAATGAAGTCGGATTTCGATAAAATTTGTATGTATGGACTCGTGAGTGGTTGGGCTTTCTAGTTTTGTGACTTTTGTCGGATCCCGAGACGTAGGACTGGGGTCGGGTTTGAGAGAATTTCAGGATTTCTGCCTAATTTGATAGTTTTTCTTGTGGAAATCATCCCATTAGCGTATATTGATGGTATTGTTAAGGTTGTGGATAGATTCGGAGCGATTGGAGGCCAAATCGAGGGGCAAGAGCATCGCGGAGCAGGGATTTGACTGGTTTGAGGTATGTAATGATTGTAAATCTTGGCCTGAGGGTATGAAACCCCGATTTTCACATCGTTTCACTACTTTGAGGTGACGCACATGCTAGGTGACGAGCGTGGGCGTGCACCATTAGAGATTGTGACTTGGTCCGTCCCGTAGCAACTATTAAGTTGTGTATTTGACTAAAACTATATGATACTTATGTGTTTTAGAAGAAATTTTTATAAATTAGGTTGAATGCCATATTTGGGCCTCGTGCTAAAGCTATTTGGACCCTTATGAGCCTTTTCTTATTATCCTCTCACTGCTTTGATTGAAAATCTATACTTAGCCATGCTATGTTTGCTGATTTCATAACTCAGTCTTTCTTACACCGTGTTGATGCATATAAAATGTTATTTTAGGCTGAGCACCCTAATTTTTACTGTTAGACCGAGTGGCTTGAGAGGGTTATGACTGAGTGAGACCGAAGGCCTGTAATTGTGAGGATATTCAGAGTAATCACGTGAGTTGTCCGTGCGGATTCTGATATTGATACTGTAGCACGTGAGTTGTTTGTGCACCACGTGAGTTGTCAGTGGGGATTATAGCGCTTGGGCTATAAGAGCCCCTCCGGAGTCTGTACACCCCCAGTGAGCGCGAGTACCCTGAGTGAGTGATATGATATTTTGCCCGAGGGGCTGTTCTTGATTCATGTTGTGCCCGAGGGGCTGTTTACGAGTGATTGTGAGGGATGCTATAGGGGCTGTATATGAGTGACTGTGAGGTTTGCCTGAGGGGCTGTTTATGATTCATGTTTGCCCGAGGGGCTGTTCACGAGTGATGTTTTGCCTGAGGGGTTGTTTGTGTTTTCATCATTTTTCTCACCGTTTCATCACTTTGTTTGAAAACTGTTGAAAGATGTTTTAAACGGTTTTTACTGAAACTGGATTTAAATAAGCTGAGTTGATTCAAAACCCTGATTTTAAAAGGCCTGTTGTATCCTTCTGAGATTTCATAATATAAACGGTATATGTTTTATTGCTCGTCACTACTGCTCAGTCTTTATTTACTTTTATTATTTACCGAGTTGGCGTACTCACATTACTCCCTGCACTTTGTGTGCAGATCCAAGGGTTGCTGGACGTGCTAGTGAGTGTTGATTTCATCCCTCGCGAATCTGTTGGAATTAGCAATATAGCTGCATGGCGATCGCAGCCCTGCTCTTCTCCCTCCTATCTTCCTATAGATGTTATTAGTTGGTTTCCAGACTGTATTAGTCTTAGTATTATCGGACAGTTCTTAGTAGATGCTCATGACTAGTGACATCCCGATGTCGGGCTTTTCTTTCCGCATTTTGTTATTTAGATTTATCTTATGAAGTTTTATTAATTAAATAGCTTGAAGTAACCTTTAAATTGAAATATCGGGTTGTTTCGGTAAGAGAGTCGGCTTGCCTAGTTCCACGATAGGCGCGATCATGACAGGGTTGGTTTGTGGGTCGTGACATGAACCCTCCAACTTACTGTAGAAAATAGAAAACTAACCAAGTGAGTTAACCCTTAACCCGAAAATGAGTAGCTTCAGAAGTCGTTTGGTACGTGGATGATGATTAACAATCCTGGGATTAGATGCAAAATTATTTTATCTCACATTTGATTGAAATTTTAAATCCTGAATTAGCACTTTCGTGATTAATTAATCCCGCAATTGGGTATTATTCTATCCCAAATTAGGGTTAGATAATAATTCCGGGAATAATAACACTAAAATGACAAAGATGCTCTTTTTCGGGGCCTTTTGAACAATCCAAGATTAATATTAGGAATAAAGTTTTATCCGAATTTATCTAATATACATCAAATACTTATTTATATTATATTCGATATATCTAAGTTTTAGTCCAATAAACCACATATCTTCCAATAAAAATATATTAACTAAATTATTATAATCCCATTAATATAATTCCGGGATAACTTCTTCCTTACAAAACGGCCAATAAGTGTTTGAAACCACACTCATTTTTTTCAAAGTTTGAAAACGTGGGGCAGAATTTGAAGGAAGTAGTATTTTAGTTCTACAACCTGTCACCCATGAGTTTACAGGTTGGCAATGCACTGCCCATTGATGGCAGTAACACAGCTAGAATACAAAGGCCATCCCTTATTTTTGTCTAAAATTTATTACTCCTATGTAAAAAAAAAAAAAAAAAAAAAAAAAAAGGGACTAATCAACAAGTTAAGTTTTGTGTAAATTCTAATATATAAAGATTTTCAGTTCTTTAATTGATATTTAAAATTTGTAAAAGTTAAGAAGCAATAAATTGCAAAACTTTGTAATTTATATAGATATACTTTAAAATATGAATAAATCATGACAAAAGAAATATAATTTGACTCTTTAAAGTTTTAATAGCAGCAGTAACATCGTTATTATTGTTCTTAGAAGAATGGAACATCATCATTACTATTACTTCCTCCGATTTTGCTTATTTGTTGTTTAAGATTTTAATTGGGTTACCATTAATAAAATATTTGATATCATATCATAATAATTTTTTGTTAAATCACCCTTATCTTTTCTTAAATAATTAATTAATGACTGTTTACGAGTCCTTTTGGAGCAGTAAGAATGAAACTAAAAAGAAAAATATCACCTTCTGGATTTTGAAAATGAGTACTCTCTCTCCCAATTTATATAATACTTTTCGCTTATTGAGATTTAAACTTTTTATTTTTGATCATAAATGTAGACATAGAATCTCAAAATCTTCTGAAATAAAATTTACATATTTGAAAACTAGTAAAAAGTACTATTACCTCCGTTTCAAAAAAAAATAAACTCTTTCAAAATTTGTAAACAATTTACCTTTGAAATTTTTGTTTTACCCTTAATAAGATGATTTATAACCACATAAATATTTATGATGCGTTTTAGATCACAAGTTTTAAGTTTTCCTTTTTTCCTTAAACTGCATACACAGTCAAATATGTTCAAACAATTGAGATGGAGGGATTAAAAGTTATAATAATTTATAATTTAAAATATTTAAAAGATATATGTAATATTTTTGAACACTCTTTTTAGTTGAAGTGATAAATAAAAAAGGACCTAATGACGTTGTTATTAAGTAGACTGTACTGTAAGATATATTTATTTTGTCTCATTGCTGCACATAATTGACGTAACTTCCTGCTACATTACTCAATGCATAATGCATTCTCACCTCCTATTTATACCTCCCTCCTGTCATCTCTCCCCCTTTATTTTTCTCATACATACAAATTGTTCATTCATCCATTTTCTACTAATACAATTGCAAGTAAATCAATCCTCTCTTCTTGAATCAGATCACAAAAGCACAGCAGCAAAATGGGTATATGCAGTTCTTGCGAATCTACATCAGTAGCTACAGCAAAATTAATACTACAAGACGGAAGATTACAAGAATTTTCTTATCCTATAAAAGCTTCATATCTTTTACAGAAAGATCCAAATATCTTTATTTGCAATTCAGATGAAATGGAGTTTGGAGATATTGTATCAGCCATAAATTCTGACGAAGAGCTTCAATTGGGTCAACTGTATTTTGCTTTACCTTTGAACCGGCTGAAACGTAAGCTTAAGGCGGAAGAAATGGCGGAGTTAGCGGTGAAGGCTAGTTCTGCATTGAATAGTATTTGTGGTAAAGAGAATTGTGGGTGTCGTAATAAAGTAGTTTTATTTTCAGGAGAGAAAGGTGGTGGGAAGTTGGGGAAGAAGGTGGCGGGTGGCAGTGGTTCGACGGTGGCTGAGGGTAGAAGACGGAGAAGTATTGGTGGTGGTGGTGGGCCGAGAGGGAAGTTCACGGCGAGGTTGAGTGCAATACCTGAGTAGGATAAATTCTTGGGCATTTTCTTTTTCTGAAAGAACTTGTTATAACAAATTAAAGGTAATGGGAATTAGACCCACTTTTTAATATTCACTAGATTAGAACCTGTTGATGGGTGAAGCTTGAGATTAGAGAACTGTTCATTTTATCTTGTAAATAGTAGGTTTTGTAAATAAGTTGAGATTCAAGAGCCGCTCTCAAATTATTTGAGTGATTCGAAATTGGTCATCTTCTTTTTTTAGAATTTTTGTTTTGCTGCTAGTTAACCAATAGTGGGGTTTAATCATGAGTTTTCCCTCAAAGGGTTAATTTGGTAAGCTACTTGGGTTTATTGAAAGTACAATTTTGATAGTAATTCGCGTAACATTTTCATTTATAATATTAACGCTGTTATAAATATATATTATGGATGTTCATTTAGTACTCCATTATGGATAAAGATTACCCCTGGTAGAAGATTATCTATATCTGGTACAGTAGCAGCTTACAAACAACTTACACAGCAGCTTGCAGTAGCAGCTTACAAGCAGCTTACACAGCAGCTTGCAGTAGCATCTTGCTTTCTTCTATAAATAGAGGAGATTTTAGTTCATTATGTACATCAGTTTGAATTCGAATAATATATCAGTTTCTCTCTATACTTGTCTTTCCTTTATAGTCTTTATTTTATAACACGTTATCAGCACGAGACTCTGTCATCTCGAGCAAATACTTTGAAAGTATCAGAGGTATGAACTTTCTTTTTCTAAATAATGTCAAATCTTTCTAAACTTGAATTTGTAGCCCTGGATATATCGGGCAAAAGCTACATGTCTTGGGTGCTTGATGCTGAAATTCATCTTGATGCGATGGGTCTGGCAGACACCATCAAGGACAAGAATCAGGCATCAAACCAAGATCGTGCCAAAGCAATGATATTCCTACGCCATCACCTTGATGAGGGCCTGAAAATGGAATATCTTACTGTTAAAGATCCAGTCATACTGTGGAATAATTTGAAAGATAGATATGACCACCTAAAGATGGTCGTTCTTCCACAGGCACGTTTGACTGGACTCAATTAAGGCTACAAGATTTTAAATCTATCAGTGAGTATAATTCTGCTATGTTCAGAATTATTTCCCAATTGAAATTATGTGGTGATAAAATTACTGATCATGATATGTTGGAGAAAACTTTCACCACTTTTCATGCCTCGAATATGCTCCTGCAGCAGCAATATCGAGAGATGGGATTCAAAAAGTATTCTGAACTTATCTCACATCTTCTTGTAGCCGAGCAACATAATGGGCTATTAATGAAAAACCATGAAAGTCGACCTACTGGTTCTTGTCCATTCCCTGAAGTGAATGAGACGAACTTCCACCAAGCTAAACGTGGAAGATGTCGTGGCCCCATTCGTGGTCATGGCCGTGGTCGGGGAAGAAACTCTAATCATGGTAATACTAATGCACCAAAGAAACCTCCTAACAACCAGCAGTGGAAAAGGAAGGAACAAAAGCATGAAGCGGTGCAAGCCAAAAATGCAGAAAGTGCATGCTATAAATATGGAGGAAAAAGGCACTGGTCACGTGCTTGTCGCACGCCAAAGCACCTGGTTGAGCTTTATCAAGCCTCCCTAAAAAGGACGAGAAAAATGCTGAAGCAAATTTTATTTCTGAAGATAATGTTGACTTCATGCATTTGAATGTAGCTGATTACTTTGCACTCCCAAAAGGAGAAACAAGTCATGTGGTCGCTGATGCATCTGTAGAAATTTAAATTTCTGTTGTTTGTATTAGTTAGTATAGTTATGTAAAAGTATGCTTTGATAATAATATTTACTATAATATTTATTTTGAAGAATATGGATAATCCTCAAATTATGTTTGGATCCAAGACCAATCATGAAGATATTTGTGTAATTGATAGCGGAACAACTCATGCCATATTCAAGAATCAGAAATACTTTTCTTATTTGCATAAGGAAAAAGCAAATGTTTCAACAATTTCTGGTAATATAAGTTTGATTGAAGGCTCCGGAAGAGCCATTATATTTCTCCCTAAGGGAACAAAACTTAATATAAATAATGCATTGTTCTCCTCCAAGTCCCGAAGAAACTTGTTGAGTTTTATAGATATCCGCCGAAATGGATATCATGTTGAGACAATAGATGAAATGAACGTGGAATATCTTTGTATTACAAAGAATATTTCTGGCCAGAAATGCATTGTAGAAAAGTTACCAACTTTAGCTTTTGGCTTATACTATTCAAAAATCAGTACAGTTGAAGCACACTCTATCGTAAACCAGAAGTTTACTGATTCAAATGCTTTTGTGCTTTGGCATGGACGTTTGGGCCATCCTGGATCAATAATGATGAGACGAATTATTGAAAATTCGAGTGGGCATCCACCAAATAACCTGAAAATTCTTACAAATGATGAATTTTCTTGTGATGCTTGTTATCAAGGCAAAATGATCACTAGACCATCACCAATGAAGGTTGGCATGGAATCCCCTGCCTTTTTAGAGCATATTCATGGGGATATATGTGGACCTATTCACCCACCAAGTGGGTTGTTTAGATATTTTATGGTCCAAATAGATGCATCTTCAAGATGGTCTCATGTGTGCCTACTATCATCTCGCAACCTGGCGTTTGCAAAACTATTAGCCCAAATTATTCGATTAAGGGCACAATTTCTAGATTATCCTATAAAGGCTATTCGCCTTGACAATGCTGGAGAATTCTCATCTCAAGCTTTTGATGTTTATTGTCTATCAATTGGGATAAAAGTTGAACATCCTGTAGCTTATGTTCATACTCAAAATGGCCTTGCAGAGTCATTTATTAAACGCCTGCAATTGATAGCAAGACCACTACTTATGAAAATAAAATTGCCCACTACTATTTGGGGCCATGCTATCTTGCATGCAGCATCACTTATTCGTCTCAGACCGACACATTATAATAAATATTTTCCATCACAATTAGTTTTTGGTTATGAACCAAATATTGCCCATCTACGAATTTTTGGATGTGTTGTATATGTGCCAGTAGCACCACCACAGCGTAGTAAGATGGGCCCACAGAGAAGGCTAGGAATATATATTGGGTTTGGATCACCCTCTATTATTCGGTACCTTGAACCATTGACGGAAGATTTATTTACTACTCGATTTGCAGATTGTCGATTCGATGAAACAAATTTCCCACAATTAGGGGGCAGATAAAGGAAATCAAAAGAGAAATTGTGTGGAAAGTTTCATCATTATCTCATTTTGATCCACGTACCCCTATATGTAATCAGGAGGTCCAGAAGATCATCCATTTACAGAATATAGCGAATCAAATGCCAGACGCATTTACCGATTTGAAAAGGATAACTAAGTCACATATCCCTGTAGAGAATGTGCTTATCCGAATTGATGTCCCAGTAGGACCATCTACTAGCATAAGAGCTAGTGAACCCAAAGCACGCCTGAAGCGTGGTAGGCCTTTGGGTTCTAAAGATCGAAATCCTAGAAAAAGAAAATCGACAAATTATCAAAATAATACTATGAAGGGATCTCCTGAAGAGACCCAAAATCTTATTAGTTCTGAGATTCCTAAAGAAATCAATGAACCCGAGAATCAAGTGAGTGAGGAACTTTTAATAAGTTCTACTGGTGATGGATTAATTTAAATCGATCTGAAATAGTGGTGGATAATATTTTTGCATATAATGTTGCACTAAACATTATGCAAGATAATGAGGATCTTGAACCCCGATCTGTCGAAGAATGTCGACAAAGATCTGATTGGCCAAAATGGCAAGAGGCAATTCAATTAGAATTGAAGTCACTTGCTAAAAGAAAGGTCTTTGGACCAGTAGTCCAAACACCTGCTGGTATAAAGCCAGTTGGTCGTAAATGGGTTTTTCTGCGAAAAAGGAATGATAAAAATGAAGTTGAAAGATACAAGGCTCGCCTTGTCGCACAAGGATTCTCACAACGACCTGGAGTCGATTATGAAGAAACATATTCACCCGTTATAGATGCCATAACATTTCGATATCTCATCAGTTTAGCCTTACATGAAAGGCTTAAAATACATCTAATGGATGTGGTTACAGCTTATTTGTACGGGTCACTTGATAATGAAATTTACATGAAAATCCCTGAAGGATTTAAAATGCCTGAAGCATATTCAAAATCTCAAGAAATGTACTCAATCAGATTACAAAGATCTTTGTACGGTTTAAAACAATTTGGGCGCATGTGGTATAATCGCCTCAGTGAATATTTGCTGAAAGAGCGTTACGTAAATGATGTTATTTGTCCATGTATTTTTATAAAGAAAATGGCTTCAGAATTTGTTATACTTGCTGTTTATGTTGATGACATAAATCTTATTGGAACTCCAGAAGAGCTCCAAAAGGCAATTGAATATCTTAAGAAAGAATTTGAGATGAAAGATCTTGGGAAGACAAAACTTTGTCTTGGTCTGCTGGTTCGGTGAAATAGACATGTCTGTGAAGATGCGGACTGTATTGAATTGATTCTTTTTGATGAATAGATCCGATCGCAACTTCGAATATGGAATTCAAAGGGATCAAATAGGAAAGGATACTCTGAATCATAGAACTATAATGAAGATTTGCTGAGGCGGAAAAAAAGATATCAAATTTCTACCAAGATAACTGGAAGTTCCAACTAATAAGAAGCCTAATGAACCTAAAAAAAGGATAAATATCAGTTAGTCTGCCATTTTTTTTCTTGACAGAAAAAAAGATAAGGAAATGGCTCCATGTGCTCTGATTCATTATTTGGGAGCATTACCAAAGTGTTTCAAATTGCAGCCTTCCAAATAAGAACTGGCCAATCCATGGGTATACCATGAAGTTACAAAGGTTGTACCTGTGAACCAACCCCCTACAGCGAAATAGGCACAAGGAAAGAGCAATAGACCGGACCAGCCTACAAAAATGAAACGGTCCCTCCGTAACCAGTCATCCATAATATCAAATAAATCATTTTCGTCTTTGGTAAACTTACCAAGGGAATTTTTTCTTGTTGCTTGAATATTAACTATTCAATTAAAATGAAATATTACAACTATAACAGGCATTTTGGTTTTCAAATTCAAATTCGTTGGAACAAAAGAGGCCCGGCTGGGTACTGACCAGACCAGGCCATGAGAATAAGAGGGTCCTTTCGAACAAAATCAAGACAAAGAAAAGAGGTCTTCTTTATTTTTCTTGATATTCTTGGCTCTTCTGAGCCCTTCCTTTACTTTAGATAAAGAAATAAAGGAAATTGATGATAAAAGTTCCAAAAATTCTTTCACAAAATAATCCATCTTTTTCCGGTTTGTTAGTTTTGTAATGAAAAGTATAGGGTTTTGTTACCTCTCCAACTATCTCTCCATTAGGCAGGATTTTAGTGGCCCAAGAAAAATAGATCCTAAATATTTGTAATCAATCATTTATCACTTGGTGGAGGAATATATAGTATTTCATTGCTACAAGTATGGATTATTAAAAATAATAAGACATGGATTTGGATATTTCCCTTTAACTATTCATGTCAACTAAACGGGGGGATTGAAGGGAATTTTGTGAAGAGAAAATGGATTATGGGAGTGTGTGACTTGAACTATTGATTGGTCTGTGTAGATATATGCCTGCCACATGGGAATTCACAACCAAATGTGTCTTTGTTCCAATCGCCGTGTAAGCCCTATGCAAATCCTCTTTTTTGATGACTGAATGCGTTTTTACAGTCCCATATTTAATAATGCCCGAACTCTTTCTTCTGTATCGAGGATCATCGAAATAAGCAAGAATACTATTTCGACGGAAAATACCATTTACGGGGATTTCAATCGAGATACCTGAACAGGGCGTTAGTTCATTCTCGAGTTCTTGAATCGAGTGTAGTGGAATGATGAATTTATTTCTTCGCCTTTTTGACAATAAATCAGAATTCTCGTGGAGAATAGGCGAATATACGAGATTATACTGACCAGCAAAGATCTGTATTTGTTTATAAACTCTCCTGGGGGCTGGGTAATACCTGGGGTGGCTATTTATGATTTTGTATTTTCCTAGGTATCAAAAATCTAGTAAATAAAAGAATGATTGACTCATTCCATACTAAAAATAATCGCAGGAAATCCTTTGATAACCCGGAAGCATTAGCTCTCCCTGAAAAGGAGGTGATCCAGCCGCACCTTTTCAGTACCTGCGGGATTATTAACAGTACCTTTTTTAGAGAATGTTAATAAATTCCAAAATCCATTTCGCCGTCCAGTAGCGACGACTGTCTTTTTGATTGGTACCGCAGTCGCCCTTTGGTTGGGCATTGGTGCAACTGAAATCTTGTTTCGTCTTCACTGGGAACTTGAGTAAGGAGTAGACCTTTTTATTTTGGGATTTTCTAGAGAAATTGAACATTTAGCAGACGGGATCTTTATCCATCAATCTGCCTATACAAAAAGGGTCTTAAAACGCTTTTACATGGACAAAGCACACCCATTAAGTACACAAATGGTTGTTCGATCACTTGAAGTGAATAAGGATTTGTCCCGACCTCCAGAAGATGATGAGGAACTCCTTGGTCCCGAAGTACCTTATCTCAGTGCAATTGGTGCACTAATGTATCTTGCTAATGCTACAAGGCCTGACATAGCATTTTCTGTTAATTTACTAGCAAGATATAGTTCTTCTCCTACACGGAGACATTGGAACAGGGTTAAGCATATATTGCGATATTTAAAGGGAACTCTTGATATGGGTTTGTTTTATGCTAACAAAGATAGTGCAGATCTTGTTGGTTATGCTGGTGCAGGTTATTTATCTGATCCCCATAAAGCTAGATCTCAAACCGGATACGTGTTTACGTATGGAGGTACTGCCATATCATGGCGCTCCACAAAGCAATCTATTATTGCTACTTCTTCAAATCATGCTGATATAATAGCTATTCATGAAGCAAGTAGGGAATGCGTATGGTTGAGATCAATAATTTATTTTATTCGAGAAAATATGGTTTGGAATGTGAGAAAAGACCCACAATTTTATACGAAGACAATGCTGCATGCATAGCCCAACTGAAGGGAGGATTTATAAAAGGAGATAGAACGAAGCACATTTCACCAAAATTATTCTACACACACGATCTTCAGAAAAATGGTGACATTGATGTGCAACAAATCCGTTCAAGTGACAATCCAGCAGATTTATTCACTAAATCTCTGCCAACTTCAACTTTTGAGAAGATGATATACAAGATTGGAATGCGGAGACTCAAATATTTGAAACAAGGTTTTCATCAGGGGGAGTAAAATACGCGATGCACTCTTTTTTCCTTACTAAAGTTTTTTCCCACGGGGTTTTCCTTATAAGGTTTTTAATGAGGCACGTAGCAATGCGTATTACTAAATATGTGTACTCTTTTTCCTTCACTAGGATTTTTTCCCACGGGGTTTTTCCTAGTAAGGTTTTAATGAGGCACATTATCCTTTAAATGAACATCCAAGGGGAAGTGTTATAAATATATATTATGGATGTTCATTTAGTACTCCGCTATGGATAAAGATTACCCCTGGTAGAAAATTATCTATATCTGGTACAGTAGCAGCTTACAAGCAGTTTACACAGCAGCTTGCAGTAGCAGCTTACACAACAGCTTGCAGTAGCAGCTTACAAGCAGCTGACAAGCAGCTTACACAGCAGCTTGCAGTAGCAGCTTACAAGCAGCTTCCACAACAGCTTGCAGTAGCAGCTTACACAACAGCTTGCTTTCTTCTATAAATAGAGGAGATTTTAGTTCATTATGTACATCAGTTTGAATTCGAATAATATATCAGTTTCTCTCTATACTTGTCTTTACTTTACAGTCTTTGTTTTATAACATACGCGTCATAAATGGTGTAGTAACTGTATACGGTAAAAAATCGGGCTTGCCCTTTTTGTGCAACTGATCGAGGGTGGAGCATGATAAGTCAAGGATCAACTTCGATTTATATCAAACTATGGTGCATGGTTAGGTTGTCAAGCTCGAGACCACGAGACCGACCAAAACCAAGACCGAATGAGATCGATATCGATCAAGATCGGGACCGAATAAGATAGGGATCGAGGGATACTTACTGGGTCGAATAACGGAAAGACAAAATATCCGCAATCGGGCGAGGATCACGGCGCAAAATCTCGGCACGTATCAAGAAGAGGCCGATTAAATAGCCAATCATGGAATTTCTTACTATATTTAGAAATGTACCAAGAATAAGATCCCCCTACTATATAAAGGGAGCCTGACCATTTGTAAAGGGGAGGATACTCACGTTACATAAAGCAATATATTCTCTTTCTCTTAAGCTCTCAATATTTCTGTTACTTTGTTCATACTTTCCGGTGAAATATTCATTTGATTCGAGGGCAACCCAGCTCAAGGATAAAAGCTATACATTTCATTTGATTTGCTTTATTCATATTTGCAGTTAATTTCAGTATCAATTTACGTCTTCTCTCACGTATCCTTAAAATCACAGTATAAATTCAATTGTTATCCGTTTTTAGGGTAAACAGTAACTTATAACTTACAAAAGCTACAAATGTCAACAGTTACTAAGGTGGCATATATAATTGAACCTTTTGAGTCTGCAAAGTTAATTTTTCAATTTTTGCATAATTAGTTTGTTTGTACTAAATCTTGTTTTAATTATTAAATTGAGTCTGCCAACTCTTTCAAAGATGGAAAACTCCAAAACGTTTTATTTTTAGAGAGTTGAAGATTTGCAAACATTTAAAGATGATAAGGACATATGTTTTTTCTTTTTTTTTGGGGGCCCATTAAACCGCCCCCAACAAAAAATTTCTTCATTTTCAAAGTTCGGAATCGAAACTTTTAGTTAAAAATAAGAAAATTCTATCTATCCTATCACGTTCCTCGATAGTAAGGACAAGAGGTTGCTGTCTTCTCTTTCACCTATCAAACCTTCTCAGCCATTTTGTTTGTAGAATATGCCACCAGCGTACGCCATCTTCTCGAGTATAGAATATACATGATAATACGGTATGGATAAGAGCATAATACTAGTTTAAAAATCTATGGAAGGAAAAAACAAAGATATACATGTTGCCAAAATTGAGACAAAGTTAGATTCCGCCGGACAAGGACACCTAGGTCATGGCAGAAATTAATTACTAGGACCATGCTGCTATTATAATTATTCTAACTGCATTAGTGTTTGAACTAAGATTAACTAATCATAACCAATGGCAGAGGCGAAGCTAGGATTTAGAGCTTATGTGTTCGAGATTCTAGTCTTTTAAGTTGCTCGGTTCTAAATTGATAATTCTTACATATTCAATAAATTTCGTAAGACAAATACATGATCTGGATCAAAGTAATTGGGTTCAGCCGAACTCGTAGTCAGTGGGCTAGCTCCGCCTCTGACCAATGGGATGAATTATTGGCAACAATTTTTGGGGTCAATGGAAGGACATATGAATGTTTGCAAGACGCAGAATAAAAGATGTCCTTAAAACCTGTACTACTTTTTAACTCGTATAATATTGACTGGTGAAATCGGGCAGCAGCAACACTACTACCTTTTGGATCCAGTTATATGTGTATATTATAAGGATTTAACTTATTATATACGCCGACAATAGAAGAATTTTTTAAACTATATTTAATGAAGTATAATTTAACTTATTGTAGCAAATTATTTGCGTTATTTTCATTTTTTTGTTAATAACTGTGAAATATTAACATTGAACAAAATAAATTAATACACCTAAAGAGCACATAGATCCATATTCACCTTCCAGGAAAGGTAATACTTTTTCTTATTATGATATTTTTTCTGGCATGTGAAGAATTACCCAGCATATATATCTGGCTGGAGAAGATTGGTTATTTATTGTCACATTTCAAGTTGGAGTGAGTGAGCAGTAAACATTGAGTTTAATTAATTTATATAGGTTGATCATGTAATCCAGCCCATGTACTTTTTCTTGCATCCCGTGAATTACCTCAGCGTATCCAGCTAGGAAGACTGGTCTTTATCATCGAATTTCAAGTTAGGAGTGAGTGAACAGTAAAGATTTAATGAATACCTAACCACATATATGCTTTACTACTACTCCCTCCGGTCCAAAATAAGTGATTTTTTGGATGTTTTCACGAAATTCATTTTTTAGCATTAATT
The DNA here is from genome assembly GCF_001879085.1 of Nicotiana attenuata. Lineage (NCBI taxonomy): Eukaryota > Viridiplantae > Streptophyta > Magnoliopsida > Solanales > Solanaceae > Nicotiana > Nicotiana attenuata. Next base: position 81,562 of record NW_017673323.1, read on the forward strand.
AGCAATGAAATTGACCATATTAACCTTTACTATCTCACATAAACACTCCTAACACATACTCTAACACTATTTACTCCAAGGACAATGTAGGAAAAAAATAATTAATTCATTCTTGAAATCTGAAAAAATCACTTATTTGAGACCACAAAAAAAGGCCAAAAATCACTTATTTTGGACCGGAGGGAGTATATATCACCATTATAAAATGTGACTTAGAGGAACCCAGCTATGAACTCTAAAGTCATGCATAGTTATGTGAGATCTTTTTATATATGGTGACATCTTTTATATATGGTGATTGATAATTTGATAACAGAAATCTTTGAGATGGTCATGGTATAGGCTAATTTTCCATGCAACTCAATCAAATATAGATTAGTCAAAGATCATGATGAATATACACGCGATCATTTAGGCGCATGACTATTGGTTGGCAGGGTCGTCAGTTACGGGTGCACGTGAATCCAATAATTTTTGCTTAAATTCGATATACACGTATATTATTGTAATATTAACTTGAGGTCCCTATAGAAACTATAAATTTAAAATCCTGAGTATGTTGGGGTGTTTTGTACCATTCAATGAGAACAGGTGTGCAATTTCGATTAACAAAATTGAAAGGGCAAAAAAGTGGCCGGGAAACATTCCTTTTTTTCATGAAAAATCCAATATCAATAAAAATCATATAACGCCAAACAAATTTTGAACCTGCGCTGTGATGGGATGACTGATCCGTGCTGATCTATCTAGTGGTCACTCTTCAACAAACTTTGGGTTGGGGGAGGGGGAGGATGTTCATATTACTAATTAATATTTATAATCATAAAAATTTACTTGTAATTACCTTAAAAGTTATCTAATTATTGCATGTACCTTTCATATATATTATCGATGCATAGTACCTAAATTCATTAGGAATCTCTATTTCTGGGGAATGAAATTTATTAGAACAGCTTGGAAATTTGGGTACACCACAGATTCAGATATATGAAGGAACACATTTGTCCTTAGTAAAATCTTATAGGCTGTTGGTTATCCACCATTTAAATGGTTTTCAAAAGTTGTAATGGAGATAGAGGAGAATTCAAAATTCTTGTCGAATCCTAAAATCTTATCTACATTTCCTTGGGGTCTCTGTTACAGTGGTCCTCTGGCTCTGGCCTCTGGATGCATACTTGGAGGATCAAACATCCTTTTCACTTTCTCGGATTTTATTTCATGTTGTCACGTTTCTCTCTTATCTCTTCATCTTCCATCTGCTGCTATGCTGTATTTTATGCATTTTGATAGAGACGACCAGTGATGGATCTATATTGCATGCAATTGACTTTTGTTGACATATACGCTGACAATAAAGTAAGATACAAGTATAACTATACTCCCTCAGTTTCAAATTAAATGAGGTAGTTTGACTCCGCACGGAGTTTAAGGAAAAAAAGAAAGACTTTTGAAATTTGTGGTCTTAAAAGCTTAAGGGGTAAAGCTTTGTGGGGCCATGACTTTTGTGTGGTTATAAAAACTTCTCATTAGGGGTAAAATGGGTAAAATGAGGAGTTTAAAGTTGAATTATTTCCAAATTTAGAAATGTGTCATTTATTTTGGAACAGACTAAAAAGGAAAGTACCTCATTTAATATGAAACGGAGGGAGTATTAGTCTTAACGTCATAGCGTGTTGAAGGAATAATTAAGTAAATAAAAGTGTGTGGTTAATGTAACGACCCGATCAGTCGTTTTGAGCATTTACACTTCGCTCGGTTGTTTGAGGGCATGGGTAGCTCCGTATGATATGTTATGACTTATGTGAATCATCGGTTTTAGTTTTCAGGTTTGACCTCAGATTGGATTTCTGATGGTTCCGTTAGCTCCGTTGTGTGAATTTGGACATAGGAGCGCGTCCGGATTGTGATTTGGAGGTCCGTAGTAGAATTTGGCTTGAAATGGCGAAAGTTGGAATTTTGGAAAGTTTGACCGAGAGTGGACTTTTTGATATCGGGGTCGGATTCCGATTCCGGAAGTTTGAGCAGATCCGTAATGTCAAATGTGGCATGTGTGCAAAAGTTGAGGTCAATCGGACGTGATTTGATAGGTTTCGGCATCGGTTGTGGAAGTTTCAAGTTTCAAGTTTATTGATTTCGAATTGAGGTGTGATTCGTCGTTTCGATATTGTTATATGTGTTTTGAGGTCTCGAGTAGATCCGTGTTATGATATAGGACTTGTTGGTATGTTCGAACGGGATCCCGAGGGGCTCGGGTGAGTTTCGGATAGGTTTGGGTTGTGTTGCGCTCGTTTTTTATGTTTCTACGTCGTTTCTTCAAGCATAAATGGTACCACATTAAGAAAATAAGCTCCAATTTCTGTTTTGATTGAAGCATTAGATTCGCATTGTAATTACAGAGCCATAGCAAAAATAATTGTCGAATTTGGAAATCGTATGAGGGAATTATGCTCATTTTAGTGTCGGAGAAGAGAGCTGGTGCTGGTGTTTTCGCAGGTGCGAAGTTGGGTCCGCATCAACGGCCTCGCGGTGCGAAAAATGGTCCGCAAAAGCGGAAATGACAGCGGGAAATGCGCAGGTGCAGAGTTTTTATCGCAAAAGCGAAAATTCCCGTGTATAAAAAATCAGACTGCGTTCTTTTGGTATTTTGAGCATATCTTGAGTTCTAGAGCTCCGATTGAGGTGATTTTCGCGGAGTTCTTCTCGAATTTTCATGGGGTTCAATATTGCTACAATTTTTGTATTTTAATATGATCACAGAAGTTCATTTTTGAATTAATCCATGTTTTGATTGGAGAATTGGGAATTTTTATCAAAAACTTTTCTAAAGTGAGTATTTGAGTTTTGAACATCGATTCGGAGTCGAAATTTGATGAAATTAGTATGGTTGGACTCATAATTGAATAAGTTGTCGGATTTTGTGAGGTTTTTCGGGTTCCGAGGTGCGGGCTCGGGTTAGGCTTTTAGGTCGATTTTGGGATTTTGATTAAAGATTCGTCCTTTTTCGATTGGGATTGGTTCCTTTAGCATTGTTTGATATATTTGAGTTGTTTTTGGTTAGTTTTGAGCTGTTTGGAGGTATGCGCGAGATGGCATTTTTGGAGCATCGCTTAGCTTGCTCGGTATTGGAATTGGCTTGTTCGAGGTAAGTAGCTCTTCTAAACTTAGTGCTGAGAGTATGAAACCCCGAATTACGTGCTATGTGATTGATGATGAGGTGACGCACATGCTAGGTGACGGGCGTGTGGGCGTGCACCCGGTGAATTATGACTCTGTTGTTTCATGGCACTATTTAGTGGCCCTATTTTGTTGATGACTGTGTTTTCACCATGTGATAAAGTAACTGAGCTGTCAATTATGCTAGATATCATGTTTAGGCTTTATGCTAATATTGTTAGGACCCATAGTGGTCGTTTCTTACTGTCATCTCACTAATTTCATTCATATTTCATACTCAGTCATATTCATGCATTCATATTATATCTCAGTCTCAGTTGTTGTTTATTGATACATCATATCATTGTTGTCGGGCTAGTTTCATGACATTGTGAGCCCGTGAGTGAGACTGGAGAGATTGATGACTGAGTGAGGCCGAGATCCTGATTATGAATGATAGTTATGGGATCGGGTTGCACGCCGCAGCATGTTATATTGATTTATGCCTGGATCTGGCTTATGATAGCGCTTGGGCTGTAGGAGCCCCTCTAAAGTCTATACACACCCCAGTGAGCGCAGTTGATTATATTGAGGGATGGATCTTCCCTGGACATGGATCTTGTCCGAAGCATTTATTTACCTGGAGATGGATCTTCTCCATGGGGCCAGATTGGCCTTCCTCGGTACTGAGTGACTGATGGTCAGTGATGTATATATTCCGAGATGGATCTTCCCTAGGTCGTATGGGCCATATATAGTACCGAGTGGTTGAGCATGATGATTGGAGAGTGTGAGACAGTGAGATTGAGTACTCTGAGAGTGTGGGTACACGATTCATCTCTGAGATACATGGCATTGGCATGCACACATGACATACATGCATAGAGATGCATTTTTCCTCACGTTGTACAGTATCATGTCATTCATGACTTTTTACACACATTAATGTAGGCATAAAGAGGTATTTCCCACTTGCTATCTGGAAAGAAAAAGAAACATCTTATTTATTGTGAAAAGTATTTTTGGAAAAATTACAGTTTTCAAACTATCTCATATTTTTTGACGATTTCGGTAAAAGATTTGGATTTTCACTGATATTCTTGAAAAAGCGGAAATATTTTCGGGAAAACTATGAAAAAGCTGAGCATTTTATCTCTGAGTTACTTCTTTACTTATATGCTCTACGTTGTTATGAACTGCTGTTCATTATTAGTGTTGGACCCGACCTATGTTCCAGCTCGTCACTACATTCAACCTAAGGTTAGGTTTGTTACTTACCAGTACATGGGGTCGGTTGTACTGATACTACACTTCTGCACATTGTGTGCAGATGTTGTTGCTGCATTTGAAGATGTACCTTCGTTCCTGTGGTAGCTGCCTCTTGTTCATGGTAGCCTTATATTTATAAAACTATGTTTATGTACTTTTCAAACAGAAGATGTGTTTTCTTCATATCAGCTTTGTAAACTCTATTCTTAGAAGCTCATGATTTGTACTACCAGTCCTTGGGAAAGGTATAAGATTCAGATAATTCCTTTGTTTAATCCTCTTTTTAATATTATTGAAATTGGATAGTTATTAGTTGGCTTACCTAGCGGGTTAGGTTAGGTGCCATCACGACTAGTGGATTTTGGGTCGTGATAGATTGGTATCAGAGCTCTAGGTTCATAGGTTCTATAAGTCATGAGCAAGTGTCTAGTAGAATCTTGCGGATCGGTATGATGTCGTCCATACCTATCTTCGAGAGGCTGCAGGGCATTTAGGATAAACTTCCCATCTTTCTTTCTTTATCGTGCGACATTGATTCAGCTTGAAGCGTAACTCTTGAATTTCTTCCACGCATTTGTATGCGAAAATGAGTGCTCGGTATCAGCTGTGTATCGACGACTTATGATTCGAGGGATGAGGTGCGAGATGTGATTTCAGTATGTTGATGATGGGCAAGTCTGGAGAACTTGAGGCCGAGTTTTGACTGTAGCTTAAGCACAGAGATGTTGATTGTGTGAGCACGTGCTTTTGGATTTATATGTCCGGTGGTGTCCCTATTAGTGGAATTTGTGGCTGGATGACTACGTGATGATTATGATGTGACTGCGAGATGTGTTCATATGGTTTGAATGTGATGAGAAGGGTTTGCTTGAGGTATAGAAAGAACTATTGGGTGCTTGATTTCCATCTTGATTTGATGTATAGTCTCGAGTTATGGGTGTGTTGAAGGATCTTTTCATGTTGTTTAGTTGAGGAGTGAAGTAGATTTTCATGCCGTGATATGAGTTCAGACTCAGGAAGATTAAGTGATTGCATAATAGTTATGACTGTGGAAGGGTATAAAGAGATGTTAGTTTGAGGCAAAGCAGGTGGGTTATCTCTTGCGGGGTGTCCTGAGGTTTGTGTGATCCCTATATTGTTTTGTAGTGAGTTCACTTTTACAAGTGAATTATATATGTTGCAATTTGAGTTTGGATCGTTTATGAGAGTTGGCTTGACTGTTACAAGGGTGGATACGAGATCTGCAGATGATTTGAGATATTAGATGGTTTGTGTTACATAAGCGTATGAAGGATTTAGTTGAATTTCAGTGCGGGATTTTGGGTAGTGATCAGATCCAAGCCTGTACCACTATCGAGTGGCAAGGATGGTCGATGCAGTTTTACCCAACAAAGGTCAGGATCGATTTCCACTGGGAGTTAATTGATTTGGAGTTAGGTATCTAACTAACCTAGATGTGTGTGTTGTTCCAAATTGCACCTCCAAACATGGTCATGATTTATTATACTTCTAATGCTATACTATAATATGCTAGAATAAGCTAAGTATACTATTTTTGTTGGTTGTTTTCAAGGATTAAAAGGGACTAGGGCAGTAACTTTCGCCTAGGTGGATATCTAACGGGTATCGAGAATTCAGGGCAAGCTTGTTATGATTGGGGTCGTGATATAACCATCACACATAAGTGCTCACTCTATACCTCTCGGTAGTTTTAGTGACTTTGCCCGATTTGACTTTCTCAAGTCCAAATGGGTGTTCATGCATAACAAATGATATTGGCTCAAGTCGGGTATTACTATCTCTAGGTTTAACCCTTTAATTGGGGCTATCAATCTCTTGAATGCACCCTAATTTTTTGTTAGCCTAATTTTCCTAGACTTAGTCTCTCTTTCTCAAGAAGAGACTAAGTCATCAAGGCACGAATCAGTGTTTGCAACCACCAATTCTACAATTAAAGCATGAATTAAGCTAAATATCACTAACCCATAAACAATTAAGCCCTAAGATTCATGACCCATTAAATACCCACACTAGGGTTGGGTCACCACCCTAGCTATGGGGTTTAGCTACTCATAATAACAGTAGAAATCAAAGATGGAGATGAAATATAAGCCATAATATTCAAATACAAGATGAAAATTTAAAGATTGAAGACAAATCTACTCTAAGATTACTCAAAATGGTAAAAACCAGTCGTTCACGTGCTCAGCAAAATATTACATACCCTAAAAATGTGAAAAAGATCTATTTATACTAGGCTGAAAATTCCTGACACAAATGCCCCTGTGGAGAATTCGCGAAAGCGTAAAAGTGAGCGCGTCGGCGCTTTGACTTTCGCGGTCGCGCAATACCGAGCGCGGTCCGCGTTTCTTCAATTCTGGGCTTGAGTTGGACTTGGCTTCGCGGACAGCATAATTTCATCCGCGTCCGTGTGTGCTTCCATCGCGGCCGCATAATTTGGACGCAGACCGCATTCTTCTATTAAGCATGACTTGCAGGGTTTCTAAACCTCAATCACCGCTCTCAGCGTAAATATCACCGCGGTCGCGTCAGATATTTCGCGGCCGTGCTTTTCCATCACGCTCAGCGGTAAAACTTGTGCTCAAAATAGCCTCTCTGTACTTTACTTTCGAGGGCCTCGTATTTGTGGACGCCTCAGCGGTGGTCCTCACGCGACCGCGTATTTTGTCCGCTCTCCGCGCTGCAGTTCCTAGTCTTTAGTCTGTACAAGTTTACTCTTTCATGAGTTTATTTTGGCTTCTTTGCCTCATTTTGACCAAAACCTGCAAGTAAGCACAGTAAATTAGTTTTCGAGAGTACTTTTACACTTTTTTTTATCCAAAACCTAAGCAAAAGAGAGCATAAGATAGGTTAAAATCCATCGTTATCAGGCAGCAACAGTGTATGGGTATTATAAGTTATCAAATGCTATATTCCTTGGCTTTGATCCAAGTGGGGGAGTTTGCTATCGACGGGTTGATTGTGCGGTTATGTGCTATATTTGTTTCAGTTTGACGTATACTGGTGAATTCGTTATGTCTTACAGAGGTTGCGATCGAGGATGACTCGAGTAAGGGAATTTCTGGATACGGGTTGTATTACACTCTATGGGTGTATGGAAATCATGAAATTATTGAGTGGTTATTCGTGAAGGATGTAGTGTTCATGGAGTAGAAATTTGCTCGGTTGCTTAGAGGTATGAATTACTTCTTAGGGTGTTGGGTGCAAATGGGGCACAGGTCATTCGGTCCATTTGGGCGGTGCTATTGAGATTCAAGTAGAGTGGATGACTCTCGATAATGGTTCTAATGAATTCAAGATTTATACATGGCAATTGAGAATGTTGCAGATTTGTATATGGCTAGAAGCTGAGAGTTACATTGGATGGTGTCGAGACTCGCAGTATTTCTATAGCATTATGGATTCTACATTCAATATTAGGAAGGTAAGATGAACAACTTTAAATTCACAGAAGGTCTCTTCAGAGTGGGTAGATTGTGGTACTTTTGGGGTGCTTGAGAGAGCATTCAGCGGCTTATGAGCCTTAGTTCTCGTGTGGTGAGTCTTGGTTGAGGATTATGGTATTATGGCGAGGAGAAGTATCAATTTGAAGGTAATTCAGAAGGAACTCGGAGAAATAGGACAACTTGGTAGTAGGTTGGATCGGCATGGTAATGGATATGATCAGTTCTTTGGGTGCTTATGATGTGGTGGGTTTCTACAGGTGTTTCGTGGCAATGCTCTTGGGTTTTTGGTGACCGGTGTGGCTTGGTTGAGTTAGAGAGATTCAGTTCTGATGGCTTAATCATGTACAAATGGGTTTCGAAAAGATCTCAATAGTTTCTACCACGATTCGAGGAGTATATTTCCTACTGGCGTGAGGAGCATGTGATGTATAGTGATTTTCTTCGGATGAAATCAAATGGAACGTTCTTTATTGAGTATGTAGTTGTTTGTGACTCGGAGTGGATTATGAAGTTCTCGTATTTTTCATATGATGGCATGGTATATGTAGTGTGTTGTGCGGGATCGAGATTGGCATGTTCAAGGTCACGATTCGGTTTTGAAGGGAAGGACATTAATTCTTAGGCAGCATGAACGGTTTCAAATGACTAGGTAGATGACATTACTATTTGGTATGGCTTGATGAGAGTATACATTTCAGAAGGGGCAACGTGTTTTGATTTATGGATACTTCATTGGTATTGCGACACTCTCCTAGTTGATCAACTGCTGATATTCAAATTTTGCTATGTGGCACGAAGAGGTATTCCTCGCGGGATGATCGTGTATGAGATATGTGTCAGATATTAGGGCGGCGGAGTTGGGATCAGATATGCTGATTCGCGTGCTCTATGGATTTGGAGACTGGGAGTTCTCATGAGTAGATTATTTCATGGTTATGGACTGTGAAGTTGTGGCCGAAGCTAGCTAGATGATAGTATGGGTTATGATTCAGTCATTGTGGGCTTTTGGAGGGTTATTTATCTATTTGTGGATGACTAGAGTTGATTTAGGGGTACATTGGTTGGCTCCATACTGCTATTGTTGAGGGATGTGCCATTCGGTGGATGTTGAGCTTATTCGTGTTCTGAAATGATCTATGAGTTACTCTTCTATGCTACGAGGAGTTGTGATTCGTTGTTATATGCACATATGGTGCGGTTCTATTGGGGTCTTATAGTGGAATTTGAGCGAAACGAGTATTGGGTATTGCTTGGTTAATTGCGTATTGGTTATGCTCTTTTGGGTTTTGTATGGCATTGTGTAATTTGATTCTCCGTGGTTATGATAATGCACTTTGGGTGATTGATGTCGAATTATGCGTGATTATTGAATTTGAGCAGGGTGGCTCGAGGTATATAATATGGACCAGCATTTGGATGGGTCACGCATTGTAGTGGAGTTATGTTGAGACATGATCCTTTGTGTTAGATTCGTGTGTTTTGGTTATACAGTGTGTGATAGGTTCTTATCATTGTGTTGTGGTGGTACCTGTTGAGCTTGCGAGACAGTTCTCTCGTCTGAGTCATTTTCCATGATTGAGTACATTTGGAATGTTGCTTATTGGTGCACGGATTGCACGAGTTGCGGCTTTAGATTGTATTGATGTGTCATGTTACTAGAGTGGTCGTGTTGGATGAGATGGGGTCATTGGACCTAGAATGAATACTATCGGAATTGATTACAGCGTGGTTGGAAGAATAATATCGAAAGTCGGCTCAGAAATTTGCTATAGTCCTTGTCGAAGGAGAGGGAGCTCCATGACTTGTTGATCTGACGAATGGTTATGAGTTTCTGCGTGTTTCTTTCATCATTGGCAGTATATGAAGGTGTTAGAACGAGGCTTTGTTTAATAAGAGGTTTATTACCGGCATTGGGTTGTTTTGAGCAGCTACTGTGATTAGAAATTATCGCTGTGAGTATTTGAGTTTTGAGGTATATCATGTGATTACATCTTGGGTTATGGATATGGCTTGATACAACTTGTTTAGACTTATACACTGTGTAAATGCGAGATTCTGATCTTATAGAAAATTCCGGATGTTGGAAATTAGGTTCTAAGACTTATGGGCTAGGTTGGATTAAGAAATTTCAGTCATGTTGTGTTATCAGACCTATATGGGATAGGGTGACGTGGGATCACCCCCAGGTATGTGCATGGTAAGGCTACACGGCGGTTTGATGGCTTTGAGAACAACTCTGGGCACGTTCGAGGACGAACATATGTTTAAGTGGGGGAGGTCTGTAATGACCGGACAGTCGTTTTGAGCTGTCACGACCCGAATTTTCCACCGTCGGGACCGTGATGGTGCCTATCATTGTACTCGCTAGGAAAGACAATGTTACAGAATATCTCACCTTTCCCTTTATCTTTTAATAATTAAAACTTAACAAAAGTAAATCAGCGGAAATAAATGCGGAAGAACATAGTTTAAAAGGTTAATTTTATAACTATAACGAAAACTGTAATAAATTCCACCCAGAATTGGTGTCACAACTCACGAACAGTCTACGAATACTGCAAATAATGGTCTGAACGAAAATTTTACATTTGTCTCGAAAGTAGATAAAACAGAAATGAAATAGGATAGAAGGAGACGCCAGGGCCTGCGGACGCCTGCAGGACTACCTTGGGTCTCCGGGAAGCAGTGATGGCAACCAACCTCTCGACTAGCCACTAGCTCCAAAATCTGCACAGAAAGTGCAGAGTGTAGTATCAGTACAACCGACCCCATGTACTGGTAAGTGCCGAGCCTAACATCGACGAAGTAGTGACGAGGCTACAGCGGGGTATACAACATATACAACCTGCAACAGTTTATACTAAACAGAAAGGAAATACAGAATGTAATAAAGCAATAACTGGTATTAAATAAATACGGAACCCAGTTGTTCTACTAGTATTCAGCTATAACCAATCCTTAAAGGTGTTTCAACATCATAGTAATGGACATCAACAGATATGAATACATAACAACAATTGATGCGGCGCGCATCCCGATCCCATCGTATAAACAACAACAATATCAATATTCACCCTTATTACTCCCTGTTGCAGCGTGCAATCCGATCCCACTAGTCCACCCTTATTACTCCCCAATATATCACCCTTATTCCTCCTGTTACGGCGCACAACTTGATCCCACCTATCTACCCTTATTACTCCTTGTTGCAGCGTGCAACCCGATCCCACCAGACAGTCACATTCACCCTTATTCCTCCTGTTGCAGTGTGCAAGCCGATCCCTATATATATATATATATATATATATATATATATATATATATATATATATATATATATATTAACATCACCAATCACAAGATAAAGTCAAGTGTTTCAAAATCAACTCAATTCCTCCACAACACCTATTCCTCGAACCAACACAATGAAATATCACAACAACTGTTAAACTTCACCAGTTTAACTATACAGCGAGACCAACCTAGGTGTGCCATGAAGCACCAATAACCAACATAATCCAACAAGATAATAAAATGAAGCTACAAAACAAATAATACTTCAACAGGAACATCAACAGTTAACATGAAACAATTAGACATGGAAGCATCGATAAACAAGAAGCAATTAAGGCAGGAAAGCTAGATATAGGGGAACGGGGAAAGGAAAACAGGATAAACTAGTAATTTGGCGACGCATAGGTGCTCGTCACCACACCTATACGCCACACACATGGTATTTCACATAGCAAACAAGTCGGGGATGCCTAGTCCCTCAAGTCAAGGTTAGACCAAACACTTACCTCAAGCCAATGGGTATTTCAAAGCCCAATCACCGCTTTACCTCTCGATTTCACCACCATTTCCCTCGTATCTAGCCATAATTAACTTAATAAAATCAATAAACGCTAAAGAAACCAATTCCAATGCATAATCAAAGATTTCCCAATATTTTTCTCAAAAAGTCAAAAATCGACCCCGGGCCCACTTGGTCAAAACTCGAAGTTCGGACCAAAACCCGATTACCCATTCACCCCTAAGCCCGGATATACGATCGATTTCAGAACCTGACCTCAAATTGAGGTCCAAATCCCCAAATTTCGAAATTCGTAAATTCTACCCAAGAACACCCAATTTCCCATGAAAATCCCTAGATTTTGAGATGAAGTCATGCAAAAAGATGAAATAGATTGAAAGAAATGAGTTAGAAATCACTTACCTATGATTTGGAGAAGTTTGGGTCTTTGGAAAATCGCCTATGGGGGTTTAGGGTTCGGGAGAATTGAAAAATGGGTGAAAATCCCGTCTAAGTCCCAACTTAACAGCTGCAGATGTTGCAATTGCAAGAAGGACATCGCAAATGCGAACCTTCGCAACTTCTGCTGCCTTCGCAAATGCGAACCATTTGGTCGCAAATGCGATATTCCCCCTGCCCTGACTTCTTTGCAAATGCGAAGAACTGTTCGCAATAGCGAACACTGGCCTCCACATCTACTCATCGCAATTGCGATGAGTAGGTCACAAATGCGAAGCCAACAGTGATCGCAAATGCGAGGCTTGATCTCGCAATTGCGAGATCAGAGGCTCTGCAACAGAACTGAAACCTGCAACATTTTTTTCCAAGTCCGAAACACTCCGAAGCCCATCTAAAACTCACCCGAGCCCTCGGGGCTCCAAATCAAACATGCACACAAGTCTTAAATCATCATATGAACTTGCTCGTGCGATCAAATCGCCAAAATAACATCTAGAACTATGAATTCAACACCAAAACTCATGAAATTTTCAAGATAGTTTAAAATTTCTAACTTTTCAACCAAAGGTCCGAATTACATCAAATCATCTCCGTTTTTCACCAAATTTCACAGATAAGGTCTAAATACCATAACGGACCTGTACCGGGCTCCGGAACCAAAATACAGGCCCGATACCAACAAGATCAAATATTATTAAATTTCCAAAAACCATTATATTTTTCAGCTAAAGAATTTTCTTCAAAAATTCATTTCTCGGGCTAGGGACCTCGGAATTCGATTCCGGGCATACGCCCAAGTTCTATATTTTACTACGGACCTTCTGGGACCATCCGAATACGGGTCCGGGTCCGTTTACCCAAAATGTTGACCGAAGTCAACTAAAATCATCTTTGTAAGCCTAAAATCATTATTTCTTAAATTTTTCACACAAAAGCTTTCTGGTATCGCATCCGGACTGTGCACGCAAATTGAGGAGAGGTAAAAGGAGGTTTTCAAGGCCTTAGAATACGGCAACGGATTCCAAAATAAAAGATGACCTTTTGGGTCATCACATGAGCATTTGCGCTTCGCTCGATTGTTTGAGGGCATGAGTAGCTCCGTATCATGTATTATGACTTATGTGAATCGTCGGTTATTTTGGACTTAGAAGCGCGTCCAGATTGTAATTTGGAGGTCCCTAGTAGAATTTGGCTTGAAATGGCGAAAGTTGGAATTTTGAAAAGTTTGACCGAAAGTGGACTTTTTGATATCAAGGCCGGATTCCAATTCCAGAAGTTGGTGCACGTCCGTAATGTCAAATGTGACTTGTGTGCAAAATTTGAGGTCAATCGGACGTGAATTGATAGGTTTCGACATCGGTTGTGGAAGTTTGAAGTTTCAAGTTCATTAATTTTGAATTAAGGTGTGATTCGTCATTTCGATGTTGTTACGTGTGTTTTGAGGCGTCGAGTAGGTACGTGTTATGATATGGAACTTGTTGGTATGTTCGAACGGGGTCTCGAGGTGCTCGGGTGAGTTTCGGAAAGGTTGGGTTGTGTTGCGCTCGTTTTTTATGTTTCGACGTCGTTTCTTCAGGAATAAATGGTACCACATTGAGAAAATAAGCTCCAATTTCTGTTTTGATTGCAGCATTAGATTTGTATTGTAATTACAGAGTCATAGCAAAAAGAATTGTCGAATTTGGACATCGTATGAGGGAGTTATGCTCATTTTAGTGTCGGAGAGAGAGCTGGTGCTGGCGTTTTCGCAGGTGCGAAGTTGTGTCCGCATCTGCGGCCCTGCGAGTGCGAGAAATGGTCTGCAAAAGCGGAAATGACAGTTGGAGATGCGCAGGTGTGTAGATTTTATCGCAAAAGCAAAAATCCCTGTGTATAAAAAAAATTAGACTGCGTTCTTTTGGTATTTTGAGCATATCTTGAGTTCTAGAGCTCCGATTGAGGTGATTTTTGCGCCGTTCTTCTCGTCTTTTCATGGGGGTCAGTATCTAACTACAATTTTTGTATTTTAATATGATAACAAAAGTTTATTTTTGAATTAATCCATATTTTGATTGGAGAATTGGGGATTTTTATCAAAAACTTTTGAGTATTTGAGTTTGAACATCGAGTCGGAGTCGGAATTGGATGAAATTAGTATGGTTGGACTCATGATTGAACGGGTTTTCAGATTTTATGAGTTTTGTCGGGTTCCTAGGTGTGGTCCCGGGTTGGGCTTTTTGGCCGATTTTGGGCTTTTGATTAAAGATTCGACCTTTTTCCGATTGGGATTGGTTCCTTTAGCATTGTTTGATGTATTTGAGTTATTTTTGGTTAGTTTCGAGCCGTACGGATACGTGCGAGATGGCATTTTGGAGCATCGCTTGGCTTGCTCGGTATTGGAATTCGCTTGTTCGAGGTAAGTAACTCTTCTAAACTTAGTGTTGAGGGTATGAAACCCTGGATTACGTGCTATGTGATTGATGGTGAGGTGACACACATGCTAGGTGACGGCCTGTGGGCCTGCACCCGGTGAATTGTGACTCCGTTATATTCATGGCACTGCTTAGTGGACTTATTTTCTTGATATTTGTGTTTTCACCATGTGATTAGGTAACTGAGCTGTCAATCATGCTAGATATCATGTTTAGGCTTTATGCTGATATTGTTAGGACCCAAAGTGGTCGTCTCTTACTGTCATCTCACTAATTTTATTGATATTTCGTACTCAGTCATATTCATGCATTCATATCATATCTCAGTCTCAGTTGTTGTTTATTGATACATCATATCGTTATTGTCGGGCTAGTTTCATGACATTGTGAGCCCGTGAGTGAGAATAAAGAGATTGGTGACTGAGTGAGGATGAGAGCTTGATTATGAATGACAGTTATGAGATCGGGTTGCACGCCGCAACATGTTATATTGATTTATGCCTGGATCTGGCTTATGATAGCGCTTGGGCTGTAGGAGCCCCTCCGGAGTCTGTACACACCCCCAGTGAGCGTAGTTGATTATATTGAGGGATGGATCTTCCCTGGACATGGATCTTGTCCTAATCATTTATATACCTGAGATGGATCTTCTCCATGGGGCCGGATTGGCGTTCCTCGGTGCCGAGTGACTGATGGACACTGATGTATATATTCCGGGATGGATCTTCCCTGGGCCGTATGGGCCATATACAGTACCGGGTGGTTTAACACGATGAGTGGAAAGTGTGAGACAGTGAGATTGAGTATTTTGAGAGTGTGGGCACATGATTCATCTTTGAGATACATGGCATTGGCATGCACACGTGACATATAGGCATAGAGATGCATTTTTCCTCATGTTGTACGATATCACGTCATTCATGAATTTTTACACACATTGATATGTGGGCATAGAGAGGTCTTTCGTACTTGATATATGGAAAGAAAAAGAAACATATTATTTATTGTGGAAAGTATTTTTGGTAAAATTATAGTTTTCAAACTATCTCATATTTTTCGAAGATTTTGGTAAAAGATTTGGATTTTCACTGATATTCTTGAAAAAGCGGAATTATTTTTGGAAAAACTGTGAAAAAGATGAGCATTTTGTCTTTGAGTTACTTTCTTACTTATATGCTCTACGTTGTCATGAGCTGCTATTGGTTATTGGTGATGGACTCGACCTATGTTCCAGCTCGTCACTACTTTCAACCAAAGGTTAGGTTTGTTACTTACCAGTACATGAGGTCGGTTGTACTGATACTACACTTCTGCACATTGAGTGCAGATGTTGGCTGATGTTGCTGCTGTGTTCGATGGTTGCTGGATTTGAAGATGTACCTGCGTTCCTGTGGTAGCTGCCTCTTGTTCATGGTAGCCTTATATTTATAAAACTCTGTTTATGTACTTTTCAAGCAGAAGATGTATTTTCTTCATATCAGCTTTGTAAACTCTATTCTTAAAAGCTCATGATTTGTTCTACCAGTCATTGGGAAAGGTATAAGATTCAGATTTTAATCGTCTTCTTAATATTATTGAAATTGGATAGTTATAATTAGTTGGCTTACTTAGCGGGTTGGGTTAGGTGCCATCACGACTAGTGGATTTTGGGTCGTGACAGTTAATTTCTCTAATAGCTTAAACTTTTAGATATTTTGAAGCTTATCTCTTTCTTTAAAACGTAAATTAAAAGGAAATAGTCTTCGGTCACTAATGTCATGTCACGACCCGGAATCTCCACCATCAGGACTGTGATGGCGCCTAACATTACACTGCTAAGCAAGCAAACGTTAGAGATTTATTAGCTAATCCTTTTACGTTTCAGTGATTAGTAATAAGCCAACTATACAAGTCAAATAAACGCGAAAGTAAATAAATAACAACTTTTATTATATACTATCACTACCCAGAATTCGGTGTCACAATTCACGAATATTCTAAGATTTTTACTACAAGTATTTATCCGAAAGAAAATACAACTGTTTGCAAAATAGAGAAAGTGTCACACCTCCTTTTTACACACCTACCCCGAAGGATAATGTATAAGGGAGTTTTTCCATTTAAAGTGACATTATTCGAAATGGGATTATTTATTTGATTTTTAGAGTCGCCACTTGGGATAGGATTGGCTTTTGGTGTCCCAAGTCACCGATTTAATTTAAATCCCAAATCGAGGAAAATTTCGACTTCCCAATTGGAGTCTGCGAACCAGAAATTCTGAATAAGGAATTCTGTTGACCCGAGGGAAGGTGTTAGGCACCCCCGGATCCCGTGGTTCTAGCACGGTCGCTTAAACTATTATAAATGGCTAAAATCTGATTTTTTATACATATTATTATTTACCGCTTTTAGTTATTTTTACGAAAGTGAACGCCGTTTAAGAGCGTGTTTTCGGATCACGTCACATGAAATGCACCCGGATCCGCGACACCTCTTATTCAACGTTTTGGGATTTGGATTTGGGTTGCATGAAATGCACACCCGAGTTTAGGAAAGTAATATTATTAAAATTCGCGCCTAAAGTGACTAGCGTATTATTATCTTTGCGGGAAGCCATGAAAGTTCGCTAAATGGCATGTCCCGATTTCTAAGTATTTCAATAGAAGTAATTGAAGATGGCCACGCAATTTATGCATTTTATTTGGCGCGGCGCACCTCGTTTTTATTTTAAAGGCCAACCTAAAAGAACTACGATTTTCTATCAAGTATTGTCTGTAAAGGGACCCTAATTAGCATTATGAATTATTATTAAAAAAAACATCAAGGGATTCGGGCCTCAAACTCAAGTCCACATTTGAACAAGAGGATAACCTCCTAGTTCAAACGTGCTACTTAGCTTGGAAGGCCCAAATTATAATTTAAACTCAACAACCTTTAAATCTAATGGCTTAAATTTTCAACGTGTTGGGCCTCAAGAGCCAGCCCTTGGGAATAAGCCTGTCCCATTTTATTTGTAAAGCCACCTACAAGGCTGTCCAGCATCCAGGCCATAACACAGGCCCAGATAGAAAATAGGTTGCAAGTTGGGACTCAGGATTTAAATCACTTGGGCTTCTGATTATACATTAGGCCCAGATCCCATTTTTTAACAAAAGTACAGCCTTGGGCTCTTCAATGAGCTCAAGCTGATGTTGATTCTTGGGTTTGTTAATAATTTTGTAGACAAATGCATAATTTGCTCAAGTCACAGACGTGCTAACTTTGAAATGCAAACGTCTCCTGTAGTTTCAAACTTGTCTAATAATGGATAACCAATACACTCGATCTAAAATTTTTAACAACCTTTAGCTTCAATTAATACACCTCAAAACAGCTCAATCGCAAACTGAACATGAAAGGGACTACCGGAGCTTCCACTTCGTTTCTGAATCATTTTTGAACAAACAGATGATATGACTATTATCTTTAACACATGTCTAATAATCGACCACAAATGTTTGATGAATAAACTAAGACTAATATTATGTTCAAGCTACAGGGCCAGCTTCATTGCAAACATGCTCATACGTTACTTTAGATTCTGCTTTCAAATGGCATCTTAATCTAACCTTAAATCTCAA
Source organism: Nicotiana attenuata (assembly GCF_001879085.1). Lineage (NCBI taxonomy): Eukaryota > Viridiplantae > Streptophyta > Magnoliopsida > Solanales > Solanaceae > Nicotiana > Nicotiana attenuata. Next base: position 99,713 of record NW_017673323.1, read on the forward strand.
ATTAATCTAATAACCTAAACTGAGATTATCGACAACTAGTATTCTACTCATAATACTCACATAAGTCTGAAAAATAACAGTTCATACAGTCCGATTAACATGAATAATATAATGTTATAACATGTGTTTAAACCAAGTAAACTACTAAGGAATTCGTAAGACAAGCAGATTGTATTTCATGATCTCTTCCGATATTGATTCAAGTTTCACATGTCATTCGAGGCTGAAAAAAGTACCTGGAAATTAGAGAAAAGTAAGAAGAAGGTAGAGTCAGCAGCAGTACACAGCAGTCACAGCTCAAAACTAATCTCAAATCCCAGTGTTAGTATCGAATGAAACCCAGCAGCTCACATAATCAACAAATAAACTAAAATTTTGACTTGAATAAACCAAATTCAACTCAAAACCAGCTCAGAAATTTCGAAAAACCCCAAACACTGAAAACATTTAAGCTAGAATTTGAAATTGTTAGAATTTGAAGCAGCTAGAATTTTCAGATCTTCCAAAACTTCTTTAACAAGGCAAGGGGTATGCCTTTTTATAGGCAAAACTTAGGGCAACTTTCAGATTTTCCCTTTACACCTTCTAGTCCCTTATTAGTTTTCAGTTTTTAGCTAAAAGTCCTCAAGGGACTTACTTCTTACCCAAGTTATACCACTAAATTTTTGAAATTATAACTGGACCCCATCTAGAAAGTTCTAGGGGTTTCCAATTCAGTTATTAAGGGATTCCTTCTATAAACTACCTATATTACCCTTTCTTTTAATCTGAAATTACTAAGACTAGCTTAGCCCTTTCACCCTAGTTAAATTGACTATGGTTAAACTCAAAGAATCCTAATTCAACTATATCCAAACATTATCAATAAGAACATCTAGAGATTCTAATTAACACTAATTAACCAAACTGTAATAAACTTTCAGGTATAACCAAACTAAAATCATTCTAACTAACACTAAAGCCCTAAGGCTGAATTGAAAATTGAAGTAAGTAAGTAAAAGAATGCCATCGAAATCAAATAGGATTAATCATCGGATCAAACAAATAAGATCATCAAGAGTTAAAACACACGGACGAAATTAACAAGGCAAAATCAAATTAAAACCCTAAACAAAAGAACTACTGAGACGAGCAAATCAAAATCAGAAAACTAATGCATAAAAAAAAAACGGAAAAAAGGATAAAAATAAAAAATAAAAAATAAAAATAAAAATTTAGGAAAACTTACTGATTGAACTTAAAACTCTGCTTATTGTTCCGGTTCATATGATCTTGAAGCTAATCATTCCTAAGTATCGCAGAACAAAGGCTTGAGTTGACATGACTTGAACTGTTGAAGCTCGAAATTAGATCCGAAATTTGAGAAATTCTGGTCTATTTCGAAGGAAACCAGTGCCATATTAGGTGTGAAGGAGGCATGAGGATTATAGGGTGTTGTTTTGAAGTGATTTGGAGGTGGCGCCGCCACCGGAGAAACTGTGGCGGCGCTAGGGTTTTGCGGATTCGCGGAATTTGGTGAGGATTTGAAGAAAATAGCAGTCAGATTTGGAAAGGAGGGGAGGAGAGGAGGCCATGGTGTATTTTTGGTGACATTTGGAGCTCCGCCGCCGCCGTGGGCGATTTCCGACGGCGGAGTTAGGGCGGAGCCGGCGGAGTTACACGATACGAGGAAGGCGAGACTGGTCTCTTAATTTTCAGACATTTTTATTTAAACTCCTTGACTGAACATGGACCGTTGGATTAGGGAGATGGATGGCCTGGATTATTTTGGACCAAAACGGCGTCGTTTTGTATATGGGGGTCTGGACCGGGTTAGTGGGGATTTGGGCTTGGACTGGGGACCGGATTTGGGGGTTTTGGGCATTTGGGCTGGGATTAAAGAGTGGCCCAAAGCTGGCAGCCTATTTAACCTTTTATTCTAATTTCTTTTTCATTTGTTTTCTTCTTTTCCTTTTTTTGCTTTTTTATTTATTTATTAATTTCATTTTCATTTTGTATTTTTTATGATTTTATCAAAATGCAAAATATTAAAGTAAAGCCCTAAATATATTTTCAAAGTTAAACTAATTAATTCCTAAAATTGTTTAAAAACTATTTCGTGAAAAATTCACAATTAACAATTAAAAATACAAAAATGGACTATTTTTGTTATTTTCTTCATATTTGTTCTAAAAATAACTTAACCACTAATTAATCATAAAATATGAAATTAGATCCTAAACGCAAATGCCAAGTATTTATTTTTTATATGAATTAAAATTCACAAATAAAATGCAAACAATCAACAGAAACTAACACAAAATTCACAAAATTGTAAAACAATGAAAGAAATTATTTTGTTTGGAATTTTTGGGAATAATTCATATAGGGCAAAAATCACATGCTCACAGCTATGATGGGCAAAATGAAGAGGTACAACATGTAAACAATTTTCAAGGCCAACGGGGCAACTCTTCCAACCAACAACAGTGGCGACCCCAGGGCAATTGGGGCAATCAACAACAAAGTGGTGGTAATTGGAACAATAATAACCAAGGTGGTAATTGGGGGAACAAGAACCAAGGCAACCAAGGGCATTGAAATGGTAATAACAACAACTGGGGCAACAATAACAATCAAGGTGGATGGAACAATGGGAACCAAGGAAACCGGGGGCAAGGCTTTCAAAGGCCCCCAATGTACCAACAACCGAACAATCCACCCCCTTTCCCTTCTCAAAGTCCTAGTTCTTCGGGTAATGAAATGGGTAGAATTGAAATGATGTTCGAACAAATGATGAAAAAGAATGCGGATTCCGATGCACAATTGGCTTCTCACAATACTTCACTTAGGAATTTGGACGTGCAAATAGGCCAAATCTCTCAATCACCGAATACTCGCCCGAAGGGTGCTCTACCAAGTGATACGATAGTGAACCCAAAGGGTGGGAACAATCATGTCATGGCGGTTACAACACGAAGTGGGAGAGGTGGTGATGTGAATGCCTCGAAACAAAAGCAAGTTGTTGATGATGATGTTGAGTTGCAAGAAGATGTGGTTCCTTTGGTAGTTGAAGATGTGGTTGATGACAATGTGAACAATGAAGTAAGGATTGACATTAATGAAACCGAGGTGGAAACTCAAGAGACCGTGAACCCGTCTAGGGAGCACGTAATTGGCATGCCGGAGCAGGTTGTGCCAAAAGCCAAGGCACCTTTGCCTAGGCCACCTCTCCCCTATCCTCAGAGGCTAGCCAAGCAGAAAAGTGATAATCAATTCAAAAAGTTCATCGACATGATGAAGAGCTTATCCATCAACGTGCCTTTGGTGGAGGCTTTGGAGCAAATGCCTGGTTATGCTAAATTCATGAAGAATTTATTTACAAAGAAAAGATCAATGGACTGTGAAACTATCAAGATGACCCACCAAGTTAGTGGCATAGTTCATTCAATGGCCCCGAAATTAGAGGATCCTGGTGCTTTCACTATCCCCAGCACTATTGGTAGTGCAGACTTTGCCAAAGCTATATGTGATCTTGGGGAGAGCATCAATTTAATGCCCTTCTCAATTTTCAAGACCCTGGGTATTGGGCCACCAAGGCCAACTTCCATGAGATTACAGATGGCAAATAGATCAATGAAGCGACCTTTGGGTATAGTTGATGATGTGCTCGTCCGGGTGGACAAATTTATCCTGCCGGCGGACTTTGTGATTTTGGATTGTGAGGTCGACTATAAGGTCCCGATCATATTAGGGAGACCTTTCCTTGCAACGGGGAAGGCATTGGTTGATGTTGAAGTGGGTGAACTAACTTTCAGGGTAGGTGATGAAAAGGTCGTTTTCCATGTTTGTAAATCCATGAAGCAACCCAATAGCACCGAGGTGTGTTCATTTGTGGACATTGTCACAGCTGTGATCGTGGATGACACAAGTTCTATGATTAACGTGGAGGATCCCCTTGAGGTCGTGCTATTAAATCTTGATGTTAATGATGATACAAGCAGAGTGGAGTGTGTCAATGCTCTACATGGGATGGGCTCTTATTCCTATGAGCCGAGAAAATTGTGTTTGGATCTTGAAAATCGAAAAACTCCACCAACCAAACCATCAATTGAGGAGCCAACGGTGTTGGAGCTGAAGCCACTTCCTCCACACCTCAGGTATGAATTCTTGGGCTCTAATTCAACTTTACCAGTTATTCTTTCTTCTTACCTTACTAACATGCAGGTTGAGGCCACTTTGGCGGTGCTTAAAAGGCGAAAAAGGGCTATTGGATGGACTCTGGCGGATATTCGGGGAATAAGCCCCGCATTTTGCATGCACAAAATTATTTTGGAGGATGATGCAAGGCCTTCCTTAGAACATCAAAGGAGGCTCAATGAGGCAATGCAAGAGGTGGTGAAGAAAGAAGTGATCAAGTGGCTAGATGCAGGTGTGGTGTATCCAATCTCCGATAGCTCATGGACTTCTCCGGTACAA
>NW_017673323.1:105108-111672 GCF_001879085.1 Nicotiana attenuata
TGCGGGTTTTCGCCAATCGACCTCTCTCATTTCTCTTCTCACCGTCGCCCAATAGTGCTCTTTGCGAGTTTTCACCCAACGGACTCTCTCATTTTCAATTTCTCTTCTCACCGTCGCCTTATGGTGCCCGAAGGTTTTCACCGATAAGACTCTCTCATTTTTATATCTCTCAATTTGGACTATACCAGCTTCCAACAATGTTGCTTTTCAATTCCCACGCCTTTGTCAATTGATCGGAAGGACTTGGACGAGGTCTTTGGGGTAAAAGGAATTTTGGGCGGAACTACAACTTTGGAACCATTTCAGCGGGATTCATGGCCGAACCATTATATCATCTGCCCCAGTTTCATCTTTTGGGGAAATTGGGATTTTTATTTTGGTGTGACTGAACCTCAGGGAGAGGCTGCCTACGTACCCTTTCGGGATCAAGTCAAACGTAGTTCAGGTAAATAATTTTGTTTTTGTTTTTGCTTTTGTTTTTCTTTTCTTTTCTTTTTCCTTTCATCATATTTTCTTTTTCTTTTCTTTTTCTCTTTTTTTTCATTTTTTTTTTCGTACTTTCGGGTTCCAAAGAGGGTAGCCAAAGAAGGGTAACCGGCTCAAATGGGTTTACGAAGGGTTGATAGTGTTTGGATAGCGAGAAAGAAAGCCTTCGTCATCTCAATTGCACAAAAGCCATCGTCGAATGAGGATTAGACGTAGTACCTTTTTACTGCATCTGCGTTGACTGCTGTCTCAGGATCATTCCCTTCGATGTCTCCCAGATACAGTGCTCCTCTTGGCAATATTTTCCGGATGATGTATGGACCTTTCCAATTAGGGGCAAACTTCCCTTTTGCTTCCTGATGATGAGGGAGAATGCGTCTGAGTACCAGCTGTCCCACTTCAAAATTCCTGGGACGCACTTTCTTATTATAGGCACGGGCCATTCTTTGTTGGTACAGCTGTCCGTGACAAACCGCGGCCATCCGTTTTTCATCAATTAATGACAATTGCTCTAGTCGGGTTTTAACCCATTCACTGTCCTCAATCTCCGCCTCAACGATTATCCGGAGTGAAGGAATTTCCACTTCTGCAGGTATGACTGCTTCAGTACCGTAAACTAACAAGTACGGTGTTGCTCCAATTGATGTACGTACTGTGGTGCGATATCCAAGTAATGCGAAGGGTAACGTTTCATGCCATTGCCGGGAGCTTTGAATCATCTTTCTCAAAATCTTCTTGATGTTCTTATTTGCTGCCTCGACAGCACCATTGGCTTTTGGCCGATAGGGAGTTGAGTTTCTATGCGTTATCTTGAATTGTTCACATACCTCCTCCATCAGGCGACTGTTCAAGTTAGCTGCATTGTCGGTAATAATACTTGCTGGAATGCCAAAGCGGCAAATGAGATTGGAGTGCACAAAGTCGACCACGGCTTTCTTGGTGACTGACTTGAGGGTGATGGCTTCAACCCATTTTGTGAAATAGTCGATTGCTACCAGTATGAACCTATGCCCATTCGAAGCTTTCGGCTCGATCGGCCCAATGACGTCCATGCCCCAAGCAACAAACGGCCAAGGTGCTGACATCGGATGAAGTTCTGTCGGAGGTGCATGAATCAAGTCGCCGTGCACCTGGCATTGATGACATTTCCGAACAAAACTGAAACAGTCCTTCTCCATAGTTATCCAGTAATACCCGGCTCGCAAAATTTTCTTTGCCAACACATAACCATTCATATGAGGTCCACATACTCCTGCGTGCACTTCATGCATAATTCTTCCAGCTTCCTCGGCGTCAACACATCTTAGCAAGTTGAGGTCCGGGGTTCTTTTATACAAAACATCACCACTTAAAAAGAAACCACTCGCATGTCGTCTAATGGTTCTTTTCTGATCTCCGGTGGCCTGGTCAGGGTATCCTTGTGTTTTCAGAAATCTCTTGATATCATGATACCAGGGCTGACCACTAGGTTCCACCTCAACCGCATTACAATACCCGTGCTTTTCTTTGATTTGAATCTCTAAAGGGTCAATATGGCATGGCCTGGGTAAGGCAACATTGAAGCTAGAGTGGCAAGTGCATCGGCTAGTTCATTATGACACCGAGGGATATACCTGAATTCTACCGACTTGAAGCGTTTGGTGAGATCTTCCACATGCTGGCGATAAGGAATGAGCTTAATATCTCGAGTTTCCCATTCTCCTTGGGCTTGTCGGATAATCAAGTCAGAGTCCCCCATGATTAATAAATCTTCAACATCTTGGTCAACTGCCATGTTCATGCCCATGATGCAGGCTTCATACTCAGCTGTATTGTTTGTGCAAAAGAAACGGAGCCTGGCTGTAGCCGGGTAGTGCTGGCCATTGGGTGATATTAAGATTGCCCCAATACCTACACCTCTCGCATTTACTGCTCCATCAAAGAACATTTTCCAAGCACGAGTGTCCTCAGAGATGGCTTCCACCGAGTTTACTTCCTCATCTGGGAAATAGGTGCTTAACGGTTGATATTCCTCGTCGACCGGGTTTTCAGCCAAATGATCCGCCAGGGCCTGGGCTTTCACTGCCGTGCGAGTAACATAGACTATGTCAAATTCAGTGAGCAAGATTTGCCATTTTGCCAACCTCCCAGTGGGCATCGGTTTCTGGAATATGTATTTCAAAGGATCCAACCTGGTTATTAGATAGGTGGTATGGGCTTGAAGATAATGTCTCAGCTTTTGGGCAACCCACGTCAGAGCGCAGCATGTTCTTTCCAACAAGGTGTATTTGGCCTCGTAGCCAGTAAACTTCTTGCTCAGATAGTAAATTGCCTGCTCTTTCCTTCCGGTTATGTCATGCTGCCCGAGGACACAGCCAAAAGAATTTTCCAACACTGTCAGATACAAGAAGAGAGGTCGTCCCTGCTCTGGTGGGACCAATACTGGAGGATTTGACAAATATTCCTTGATTTTATCGAAGGCCTCTTGACATTCGGACGTCCACTTGATAGCCGCATCTTTCTTCAATAACTTGAATATGGGCTCACAGGTGGTAGTCAATTGAGCGATGAACCGACTGATATAGTTTAACCTGCCCAGTAAACTCATCACCTCCTTCTTAGTTCTTGGAGGAGGTAAATCTCGAATGGCCTTTATCTTTGTTGGATCCAACTCAATACCTCTCCTGCTGACTATGAAACCCAAGAGCTTGCCCGATGGGACTCCGAAAGCACATTTAGCTGGATTCAACTTCAGATCATACTTGCGCAACCGTTCAAAGAACTTTCTCAAATCTCGAACGTGATCACTCTGAGTTCGTGACTTAACGATTACATCATCCACATACACCTCTATTTCTTGATGCATCATATCGTGGAAGATGGTGGTCATGGCCCTCATATAAGTTGCCCCAGCATTCTTCAGCCCAAACGGCATGACCCGATAACAGTAGGTTCCCCATGGTGTAGTGAAAGCTGTCTTTTCGGCATCCTCTTCATCCATCAACACTTGGTGATATCCTGCGTAACAGTCCACGAAAGACTGTATTTCATGTTTGGCGCAGTTATCAACAAGGATGTGAATGTTAGGTAACGGGAAATTATCTTTGGGACTTGCCCTGTTCAAATCTCGGTAATCTACACACACCCGGGTTTTCCTGTCTTTCTTTGGTACTGGAACCACATTGGCCAACCACGTGGTATATCGGACCACTCGAATTACCCCCGCCTTCAACTGTTTTGTGACTTCTTCTTTGATCTTATCACTGATATCAGTTTTGAACTTCCTTTGCTTTTGCTGTACTGGAGGACAATCGGGGTAGATCGGCAATTTGTGCACCACTAGGTCCATACTTAGTCCTGGCATGTCGTCATACGACCAAGCAAACACATCTTTAAATTCGAACAGGAGCTGGATTATTGCATCTCGAGTGTGTTGATCTGTGTGAATGCTTATTTTGGTTTCCCTTATTTCTTCGGCCGTTCCCAAATTAACCGGTTCAGTGTCATTCAGGTTTGGCTTAGGTTTGTTCTCAAATTGTTCCAATTCTCGGTTTATCTCCCTAAAAGCCTCTTCCTCATCATATCCCGGTTCTTGATTCATTATTTCACAATTAAACAGCGTGTTTGAGTCCGGGCATGGAGTCCGCAAGCATGTCATGTTATTTAAAGCTGCATTATTATAACTGAAAAGAAAAGATGAAAAAGGAAAAACAATCCAAAATTAGAAAGAAAAGAAAGATGGACGATGAAATATTGATTTCATTTCTTGGAATTGGAAAGATAACAGGGTTTACATTCAGGAATTTAAAAGACATGAAACTAAAAAGACACCCGAGCTACACCCTGAAATAACTCGAGATGTAGAAAAGGTGGCAGGGCTAGTCTACCGGGACTCCCGCCTAATCGGGAATGGCGTAGCCTTCCAGTTTTTGAGTTTAGCATCTGGTCCCATATAGAGCATTTCAGCGGTGCTAGTCCCTTCTCCTAGCTGAACCATGTTGGTTTCATAGAGCATTTGTCTCATGGCCCCACAGATATCCTCGACTTCTTCAATCGTGAACAACTCATCGTCCTTTTCTTTGCCATACTTGGTCTTGACAAAAGTTTTGTAGAGATATGGCAATGGCTGTGGCAGAACCCATCCTTATTTCTTTCTTTCTTCAGCCCATTCCTCATCATCTAGGGTAGGGTGGAAGCCTACTCCGAAGAACTTTTCTGTTGCGGGTAGAGTTACTGGCTCAGACATTCCTTGTAAGGCTTTTCCCAACCCTTTTCCTGGCCTGAAACCATGTCTAATCATTTCTCTGGCCACCATGACTGAAGCGTTAGACAGGAAAGGCTGAGGATAAGGATTTCCTTCCTCGTGCTGATCTGCTACCACAATCTCAAAGGCTTGGTAAACAATATGCTCACTTCCTTCCCTTGCCTCCAAACATGGGATAGATGGATCACGATAGATAGATTGCTCGTCTTCTCCGTGGACCACGATTTCCTGACCTTCATACTCGAATTTTACCATTTGGTGGAGAGTGGAGGGCACAGCTCCTGCAGCATGGATCCAAGGCCTCCCCAGAAGGAAGTTGTAAGATGTATCCATATCCAACACCTGGAAGGTCACCTCGAAGTCTACCGGTCCTATGGTCAATATCATGTCGATTTCACCGATGGTATCCCTCTTAATACCATCAAAAGCCCTTACACAAACATTATTCGGGCGAATCTTTTCTGTCCCGATCTCCATCCTCTGCAATGTGGAGAGTGGGCAAATGTCAACCCCCGATCCTCCATCCACCATGACTCGTTTGACATAGTAACCCTCACACTTGACGGTCGGATGCAAGGCTTTGTTATGGGCTGCGCCTTCAGGAGGCAAGTCATTCTTACTAAAAGAGAGTTGGTTGATGGCAAAAAACCTTTCTGCCATCCTTTCGAGCTGCTCAACTGAAGTTTCGTTTGGTACGTATGCCTCATTCAAAGTTTTCATCAAGATCTTCTGATGTTCGGCGGATTTTGTCACTAATGAGAGCAGGGACACCTGTTCAGGGTACTTTCTTAATTGATCTACTGTCTCATAATCGGGCATCTTCATTTTCTGGAAGAAGGCTTCTGCTTCTTCAGCACTCACTGGCCTCTTGGACGGAAAACGCTTTCGAGCGGCATTATTCACTTCTTGCACATTCGAGTATTTCTCAACAAAGTTCTTCCCTGGGAGTTCCCCCGAAATTTCTTTGCCTTTGTATGTGACCACTGTTTGCTGATAGTTCCACGGTACTGCAGAGGGGTCTGTCATTGGCTTCTGTGGTACGCGTCCAATAACCACTGGCTCACTCAGCCGAGGCGGTTTAATTGTCCCCCGTACCATATAGGCTCCTTTTGGTACATATATTGGTGCTTCCCCTTTTACCTCAGCTCTCCTCGGAATAGTGACAACCAATGGTTTTTCTTGGCGTCCTCGCGGAACATAGAGAATTCCATTCTTAAGAGAGTTCATTTCTATTTTTCTCTCAGGTTTCTTTTCAAGTTCAGTTTTGACAGCTTTGTTCTCCCTCTCCCCTTTTCCTTGCTTCGGGGGTAACTTGGGCTTCCTTTTTGCATCGGCAATAGCAACTATGGCTTTCAAAGCTGGATCAAATTCCCTGTCTTCACAAATCATACCGATTACCGGCCCATTGTTGTGAGCGGGCAACGGGTTATTGGTCACATTCGGGGCTTCTTCATCCCTCAACACTATTTTCCCTTGTTCAATCAAATCTTCCACAGCTTTCTTCAATGTCCAGCAATTATCAGTACTATGCCCTTCGGCTCCGGAATGGTAAGCGCAATGGACTCCTCGTTGATAAGATGAAGATTCTGGATTTTGTTTGTTTTGGGGAATAGGCTGCAGCAAATTCATCTGAACGAGTTTCGGGAACAAACTGGAATAAGGTTCACCGATCGGTGTAAAATTTGGTCTCCTGGGCGGTTCTCGGGGGCGAAAGTTATTCTGCGGTGGTCGGGGATTATATTGGTTCTGGTAAGGAGGTTGATTTCTTTGGAATGGAGGTGAATTTCGGTTAGCTTGTGGTTGCGGTCGGCCGAAAGGTTGTGCATTCATGACCG
>NW_017673323.1:112649-117701 GCF_001879085.1 Nicotiana attenuata
GAGATGGGGCTATCTTCAGAGATGGGGACTGCGGGCAAAGTCATTTCTGTAGACATTTCCACACTTCCTTTCGATCTGGTAAAGTATTGATGCGATGCCAGCTTACCACAACCAACCACCGTTTCTAAAAGCTGGAATGGAATTACAGCAACACACGGTTAGTTTGAGACAAGTAACAGATAGGTAGTCGCACATTGGGGTGTGATGCACCTATACAGTTAAACGGATGTCTACATGTTTGCACTGGTTGCATGTGCCATCCCGGCTTTTCTTTTCCCTTCTTTTGCTTTCCACTCCTTGTTTTTCTTGTTTTTTTTTTCTTTCTCCACTGTTTTTTCATTTTCCACTTTTCCTTCTTCTTTTACCATGGTTTTTCTCTCTAGTCCTTATTTTCTCTTTCTGCGTTTCTTTCTCTCTTATTTCCCTCCCTCGTATTCTCTTCTATTTATTTTTTTATATATATATATATATATATTTTTTTTTTTTAGGGGTACGGTCGAATCCTACGGAGATTGCCTACGTATCATGACCCCGCATGAATCAGACCAAGCGTAGTTCTTGCAAATAAATGCAAATTCAAATGCAAAACATAAAGAAACAATTTGTTTTGGGAATTTTCAAATTTTTATTAATAACAAAAAGCAATTACAAAGCTACTATACTATTTGCTTTTCTTTCTTGGAAATAGAAAGTACAAAACCAGACACGAAAACTACAGACTCAAGAGTACATCAAAGCTTCAAATCCTGGGGCCCGCGGGGCATCACTCGGCATCGCCGCGGGCCTGCGTGCAAGACCCTTTTGCAACTGATCTAGATCGTTCATAACCTGGCGAACAAATATCATCACGGAGGCAAAGAATGTGGTATGACCCATCCGTTCACCGGCCTGACACTTCATGACAATGTAGTTGGCAATGTTTCTGATTCTCTCCCGGATTTGACCTTTCTCTTGGAGTAGCCGGCTTATCTGTTGAGTGCGAGCCTCTAGTACCTGAGAATCCTGGAAGTGAAGATCCTGTAACAATTTTAGTTCCTTCTCCATATCAGCGATTAATTCATAGCATTGTTCCCTCTCGGCCTGTAGCTCTTTCTCCCGACGGGCTGCCTTTTCTTCAAGAGTGTTCATTTTCTTTTAATGTTGGCGATGGTTCCCTCATAGTTTTTCTTCATTTGCTGTACAAACTGGGCCCTTTCCTCGGTCTTCTTGGCCCATTGAGCCCGAAGTTTTGCCATGCTTCCCTCGGATTTTTCAAATTCTTCCTGACAGTCCCGGACTTGTTTCTTCAACCCTCTTATCAATCTCTCGTCGGATAGACTTCTTTCTCGATTCCTTGCATCTAATTTCAGTTGTTGAATTTGGGCCTTGAGAGCTTCATTCTCCTGGGCCAATTGCTTTTTATCACCTTCGTCAGCTGCGGCTTGCAAGCTGTTTTCGAACCGAAGCTCCTGAACCTGTTTTTCCAATGCTCCAATTCGAGCTCTGTACTCCTTTTCTTTAGCCAACCAATCCCACTGCACCTGAGCTTCGCTTGTTAATTGTTGCACATGTGGCCTTTTGGCGGGTCTCTCGGGGATTTGAAACCTTTTACTGAACCAAACCAAGTATTTGGGATCTACCTCACCTCTGGCCCGATCTTGTACCATAGTTTTGGGCTCGAGGTACCTGCACTCATTCCATATCTTTCGGATTTGGCCTTCAGGGAATGCAGCTTTTGGGCTTAACTCAATGACTTGCCCACTCAGGTCTTCATCGCTGTGCACCGTCTGGAATCTTCCAAATTGTCGCAAAACGCGGTAAGGAGCATAGGGCTGAATGCTTCGAATACCCATCAAAAGAATATAAGGGACCTCTGCCGATGTGTACACAGCTTCAGTAGGAGGAAGCCATCCATAAGCCCATTCTACTTTATCTGCAGTGAGGGATCTTAAACATGACGACCAGGCCTCAGTACCCTCCGGGAACTCAATACCTGTAACTCGGGTCTCGAACTCTGCAATACAACTCAACCCGGTTAAGCCGTAGTTCATATATCCTGTGCGGTGACAAAGATGTTCCTGTATCCATAACTGCAAAAGCAAATTGCAACCTTGAAAGAATTTCTCCCCTTCTCGACATTTGGTCAGAGCTCGGTATATTTCTGCTACAATCAGGGGAACCACTGTGCTAGTAGGTTTCTTCATAGCAACATCTAGCATTCCTACTAGGCCAAGGTCTATGTGACCATCTTTTCTAGGACAAATTACCACTCCCAAAAAGGCCACCATGAAGGCTAATCCCCGTCGGGCTTCCCACTTATCCTTATTTCCAGCATGTGTTAATCCTGTATTGGGTTCCTCAAAACCTTTGGGGTTACCATACCGGTGATATAGGAAATGTAGTGTACAACATCCTTCTGCCAGATGAGGGTCCTGAATATCCCGACTGATGTTCAACAAGTCCAAAAACCTATGAAGAGTTATCGGTCGTGGGGCCAAAGGGTATCTACCGCGGAAGTTCCCGTTGAGACCGGCATATCCGGCAATTTCTTCCAATGTGGGTGTGAGTTCAAAATCTGAAAACCGGAATACATTACGGGTCGGGTCCCAAAATGGTATCAGCGCCTCAATGACATCCTTCCTTGGTCTGATTTTCAATAAATCTACAAGACCGCCCAGGCTTTTAACCACAGTATCCCTGCTTCCTTTTCCCAAGTCATGCCACCACATATGGAGTTTCAAAGGGATCTCGCTCAGGACTGAGAAGGTTTCGATGTTACTTGAATTCATCCTGCACATTATTTAGGGGACTTTAATGATTTATTTTGAAAAATGGCTATTTGTGCAAAAATTCTTTATTCAGAAAATAAGGACTTGGATTTGCAAATATGGCCTTTCAGCACTTCTGGGAGGAAGATTTTAAGGCTGTGCCCGCAAACCATTTAAAAATGACTCAAGGTGGCTATTCTTGCAAAACGGCCTTCCGGCGTCCTTTTGGGGACATTCGGCTTATTTAAAACAGGAATGGCATCACCCGACTTATTTATGACACAAAATTGGCATTTTTTGGCTATTTTTTGGAAAAAGGAAGGGTTGGACCCGATGAGGGTTGCCTACGTATCTCACATCCGGTGAGAATCAAACCGGCGTAGTTCGGGCAGATTTGCCAAAATCAAAAAAATGTATTTTGAACAACAATTTTCTTCCCCTTTTTTTTCAAATATTTTTCTTTTTTCTTTCTTTTTTCATTTTTCACAAATCCGGCAGCATTTCGATACTATTTGGGCATTGGGGTTTTTTCAAAACAAATGGTCACCCTCACTTAGTCCTAACACTGCTTTTTTCTCAATTTTCACTTATTTAGACAAGCCAGTCAACATGCAAAGCCGAGCAAATAAATGCGCAAGTAGCACGTAAGATGCATCAGGATGGTCAATTCATTTCAGGTCACCTGTCCTAGACGGACCCAACCCCTGTGTTGAGTCCCCTAAGTCAAATGCACATGATGCAAGCAAACGTCCTACTAGGGATCCGGCATGAGTTTTTGTTCTTCTAGGTTTAACCCTAGGTTTATTGGTCTAGACCTGGCTTACCCGAGCGGACAACTCGAGCCGAGGGGGAGGCAGCGTACCGGGGATACAGAAGCTCCGCCGGCTTTGCAACTTATCCAACCTCGTTCTAAATGGGAAAAGACTCTAAACAGAAGAGAAGCTACACGAAGTGCACCCTTCTCCATGATGTAGAAGACTCAGAAAGAGGAAGGGATTCGCGACACTTTATATATACAATTTCAACAAATATCAAAGCGGTAAAACATTTAGCACATATAGCATGGAACATGTAGAAAAATCAGATAAAGCCAAATATAACAATTGTACTAAGCTCGAATTCTTGAACCCTGAATCGAAATTCTGGGTTCGTGTCCCCAGCGGAGTCGCCTCCGCTGTCACACCTCCTTTTTTACACACCCACCCCGAAGGAGAATGTATAAGGGAGTTTTTCCATTTAAAGTGACATTATTCGAAATGGGATTATTTATTTATTTTTAGAGTCGCCACTTGGGATAGGATTGGCTTTTGGTGTCCCGAGTCACCGGTTTAATTTAAATCCCAAATCAAGGAAAAATTTCGACTTCCCAATTGGAGTCTGCGAACCAGAAATTCTGAATAAGGAATTCTGTTGACCCGGGGGAAGGTGTTAGGCACCCCCGGATCCCGTGGTTCTAGCACGGTCGCTTAAATTATCATGAAATGCACCCGGATCCTCAACACCTCTTATTTAACGTTTTGGGATTTGGATTTGAGTTGCATGAAATGCACACCCGAGTTTAGGAAAGTAATATTATTAAAAGCGCGCCTAAAGTGGCTAGCGTCTTATTAACTTTGCGAGAAGCCATGGAAATTTGCTAAATGGCTTACCCGATTTCTAAAATATTTTAACATAACAATTAATGAGGGCCCCGCAATTTACATGTTTTGTGCGACGAGGCTCGTCTCATGTTTTATTTAAAGGCCATCCTAAAAGAAACTATAATTTTCTATTACAGATTGTCTCTAAAAGGCCTAATTAATTAGTACTATAAATTAATTATCATTGAATGGTATTTGAGAAAGTCGGGCATCAAGATCAAGTCCAACTTCAAACAAGAGAATCTCCATTATTGAAGACTCCCTTAATTTAAATTTGCTACTTATCTTAGATGGCCCAAGCTCTTACTGCAAAATTAAACCAATGATTTCAAAATAAGAATTCAAGCCTCTAAAACTTTGGGCCTCGAAGCCAGCCAAGAGTGAGGAACTGCGTCAGTTCTTACGAGAGGCTGTTCAGTGTCGGGCCTCGAATAAGCCCAACTAGGATGATAAGCTAGACTAACAAAGGGAGGTTTAGATTCATTTCAATTCAACAATTGCCAATTAAAACCCACATTTTCTATTCTGATGATATCTAAACTAATGGAATTCTACAAACATTTGGGGAATCGATTAAACTAGGGTAATCAAACCTATACTGAAACATCAAATACGAAAAAAAAAAAAACTTCTAATACTGAAATGTACTTTAACAAAATGCTTAG
>NW_017673323.1:120217-140642 GCF_001879085.1 Nicotiana attenuata
AAAACTATTTACGTGAAAAATTCACAATTAACAATTAAAAATGCAAAAATGGACTATTTTTGTTATTTTCTTCATATTTTGTTCTAAAAATAACTTAACCACTAACTAATCATAAAATATGAAATTAGATCCTAAACGCAAATGCCAAGTATTTATTTTTTTATATGAATTAAAATTCACAAATAAAATGCAAACAATCAACAGAAACTAACACAAAATTCACAAAATTGTAAAATAATGAAAGAAATCATTTTGTTTGGAATTTTTGGGAATAATTCATATAGGGCAAAAATCACATGCTCACAATTAAGATATCTGAATCTGAATATATTAAGATGTATATTAAGATCTGAATACTAAATAATTAAGACTTTTTGATTTTAACATCTGAATATATAAAATTTATGTTTATTTGAAAATTAATAAACATTAAATTCAATGAAATACTCCCTCTGTTTCATATTATTTGAGGTAGTTTGACTCGGCACGGAGTTTAACAAAAGAAGAAGACTTTTGAAAGTTGTGGTCTTAAAAACTTAAGGGGTAAAAGGTTTGTGGGGCCATGCCATTTGTGTGGCGGCAAAAGGGTAAAATGAAGATTTTAAAGTTGAATAATTTTCAAATTTAGAAATGTGTCATTTATTTTGGAACAGACCAAAAAGAAAAGTACCTCATTTAATATGAAACGGAGAGAGTACTAACTAATCTAATGTGCTATCAATAAAATATATAGTTTTTAAAATATGATAGTTGTTGGGGGTGATAGCTAACGGGTGAATGCCGACTAGAGATGGTGGTTGGTGGTAGTTTTGGTTGATGATGGTGGTTTATGCTATTATCTAGTAGTGATTGTTAGTGGTGGCGATTATGATCGAGGATGATGGTGATAGTTAATATTGCGGGTGGTGGTAGTAGTTGTGTCTGAGGAAGGTGGTGGGTGGGTGGTGGTAGGTTATAATAATGGGCAGTGCTGGCTGTGGTTGTTGATGGTGATGGGGTAGTCAGTTGTGGTAGTTGAGGTGGATGAGTGTTGATTGTAGGTGAGAATGATGATAGCCGGAGTGGTGGGGATAGTGGGTGGTGATGGTCGATAATGGTGGCGGCTATGATTGAGGATGATGGTGGCGTGGTGGTGTTGGAGGAGGTGGTGGTGGTGGTGGTGGCGGTTTAGTATGGTGGTGGTGGTGGTGGCATGGTGGTAGTTGATAATGGTAGGCGGTGGCGGCAATTAATAATGAATATGTGATAGCATCTTAATGAAATTAAGTCTCTGTTATAGATCTTAATAATATAGACCTATTCAGATCCATTAAGTGGTTATGAAGTAAAAAAAAAAAAACACATTTAGTGATTAAGATCAGAATAACTAAGATTCAGACTTTAAAAACAAACGCACTTAATATCTGAGATCTGAATAATTAAGATTCAAACCTCCATTAAATGCAAACAAATGAGGCCTAACAACGTTTGAACATCTGAACGAGGTCATCATTTGGATTGTATATCATGAAAGGTTGTCCAAATGCAACTAAAATTTTACCTTTATTTGACATGAATAAGGGTGGTAAAAAAGGAAAATCGTATTCTTCAGGATTATCAAAATACTTGGAGGTCGTTTGGTAGCTGGTTAGAAGAAAAGTTATTCATGTATAAGGGGTAACATAACTTATACCATGTTTGGTAGGCAATAGTTATTTTGTATAAAATTCTGTATATCTAATACCATGTTTGGTTGACATTTTTCAATTATGCATAAATAATACATGTATAAGTTATGAGTCAATCTGTGTATTATTTTATGCGGGGTAGAAGATGGAATAACTAATACATGTATTAGTAATACATGGATATAATACTGAAATGACAAATTTACCCCTATCACTTTACACATAAGGCTTCCTTATTTCTCTGCCAACCCGTCAACAGGTTTCACTTGCTTTCACTTGCCAACTATATACTTTGTCTTCTCTCATTTTTAAAGAACAAACTAGCAAAAGCAAACTGGAGAAGCCACTAGAAAATGAAAATACCAAAACTAAGAAGTGAAAATCAAATATGTCTAAACTTCACATAGTTCAGTAGTATGACGAAGAAGTGAAAGTAACATCAAAGTTCCTAACTAAATTGTTTCCTACATAAATGGAAAGAGAGAAAAAACAATGCAAAAGAAGGCCAGGGGTATAGTTGTAAACAAGCATTTTACTTTAAAATTTATATAATGTATATCAATTTCTAATACAACAAACCAAACATTCAAAAAAATAATCTCTGCATAACTAATACCTGCATAACTAATCCCTGCATTACTTATCCCTGCATAACTAATCCCTGCATAACTAATAGATGTATAACTAATACCTGCATAACTCTAACCGGCAACCAAACAACCCCTTAATGGTTAACATTTTTGTCCAAGATTCTTTAACCCCATACTCTTTCATAATCCAAACATGTAAATGAGTTTCCTTACAATCACTAAAGATAGAAAAATCACTTCCCAACACTCCCACCTGCAAAAATCATTTTCCATAGCAAGGATATGCTCTACCTTTCCCCATTTCTCATCTGTCAAATCATAAGAAATGATTTTGATACCCTACTGAAGTTGCCCATTCAAAATGATAGTATTTCATTCTTACCTTATCATTTAGAGTTGCACTTGAACTACATTAAAAAGGGGTTTTTAGTCTCACTTGATATACTCAACCGATGAGTCTAATACTTTCAAGATAGATCAGAATGCGTAAGAATTCTTATACGAATTTCATCCCAAAATCTCTCTCTTATATTCTTGTTTTTGGTACCCCACCCCACCCTCATGAGTCATGATCAAAGCCGCTAAGTAGATTATAAGGGTAAAAATAGAATATCTCTAACTTTTTCAACTGGAAATGGCTTTGGAATAACATCTCACGCGCTCAAATGTGAAGACAACACACGCGTAGTGCCAGGTCAGATCCGAGTGCCGACAAGATACACTTGTATCAAGTTAAAGTGTCTATACATGTACTTCCAAAGTTGGAGTGTTTATTTGCCCGCTGAGGCTAAGTTTGACGGCTCGTTTATGTATTTGGCTGAAAATAAATCAAAATTACCTAGTTTTCTTTCTGATCCTATCAAAATTTTCAACCAAAAAATGATAAATCAAAAAAGCCCCCTCCCCCCAACCCCACCCCAACGTTATTGCCCCATTTAGCTTCCACAAGTTCCATGTTACTGTGTTCCTTATTTTTCTCTACCTAGAGGCATAACATTCCCTTAAAACACTACTCAAAAATACAAAAAAAATTTAGAGCCATTTAGTTTGAAGTTGAACATAAAATTAGTGTTTCTTGAAATACTGCATAAAGGAAAATTGACTAACAAGATCTCCTATTAAGATATCCTTTTGTTATGCATCTTTTCTATATTTAAAATAACAAACAGAATTTAAAAGAATTTGAGAAGAAAGTACTCTTACAAGTTTATTTGTTACTCGATTGTATTGATCTAAGCTTTTTCCACCTTTATTTTGTTGCATCCTCGGTCCCCTCTCGTAGAAAAAGGACAAACTAGGCTTTCAATGTATATTTCCGCCTCACAATGGCGATCGAAATTAATAAACACAGGATCTTTGAATGTGTCATCCTTCATGTATATCCTGAAAGTTGATCTAAGCATTACCAAAATCTCACCTTTATTTGACATGAAAAAAGGCGGATTCAAATCATGATACTTGATGGCCAATATCTTCATCCAAGATTCTTTAACCCCATACTTCGTCATAACCCAAACATCTATATGACCTCTCTTATATCAGTGTTCAACACTCCCACCTTCAAAAAATGGGTTACTTCTCCATAGCAAGGCTCCTCCACCGTTCCCCATTTCTCATCAGCCAAATCAAAAGAAATGATGTTCTTGCTGTTATGATTAAAACAATAATCATCGCTAGTAGTAGTCCAATGAAGTTTCCCATTCACAAACATCCCTCGACCATTTGCTAGCTCTCGACCATCATTATCCCTAGTTCTCCAAGAATCACTCTTTAGACTATATATCATGACCTCGCAATCTGGATTCGTTGAATTTGAATAAAAACTAACTACTACCTTGTAATCATCATGGAGCTCATCATATCCAAAACCAGATACACTTCGATAAGTAACCCGCATAGGAACTCTAGTGTTAGGCAATTTCTTGTACTTTCTTATTGATGGATTCCATATAAAATATTCATTTACTTGAATGAGAAGACAAATCAATCCATTGACAGATCCTATAAAAGAAACATGATCGCACATGTATCTTGCATATGATATCAAGGGACAATCCAAGTCAAAAGCCTCGGTAATAGAATCATAAAATAAAGACCTAAGACTACATGCTTTAACATTGGACATAAGACGAGAGTAGGAACTCATCATAACTTTATGGTGGGTGTAGTCCTTGTTATTAGCAGATAAACTGAGATGGGTTTTGATAAATTCAGGGCTAGAGATCAATGCAAGCCAAGATTTCGATACACACGTGAATTGCAAGAGGGACTTCACAGGAAGCCTTGAGAGGATTTCAATAACGAGTTCTGCTGGTAGAACTGGGATTGTCAAGATTGAGTCATGGTTTGTGAGTTTGTTGTGCTTTGGGTGTTGATGGGAGGCTTCAGATTCCATTGCACAAATTTGAGAGTTTCACTTTTGCTATGGGGAGGAGAGAAGACTGCGTGTATTTCGAAAGTCACAAACTTCGTCTTATAATTTTGCTATAGTACGAGTATAGGGTTTTCCCCTATCTTTTGTGTTTTATTTTAATTTTTCTGTAGCGAGTAGTATTTTGTTTTCTGTTTAATAGATTAAAAGAGAATGGGAATTGATGGCGAGTAGTATTTTGTTTTTTGTATAATCTACAATATCGTATTATATGTATTAATGATTACAATTTTTTTAATTGACTGTATTGTTTGTTGTGGTTTAATAATGTTTTTACTAGTAACCACGCAAAAATCACCAGATCCATGGTAATAAAAATTGAATTTTTTCATGGTTATATAACAACAGAATTTTAACGGGTTTACAACAACATATAATATAATTTTAAGAACAATGATAATAAAAATAATACAGTAATTAACCGCGGGAAACAATCATCCAAACTGGGGTAAGAAAAAAAATACACATGTTCTATTTAGTTTAGTCCATTCATGTGATCTACCCGAACTCCAAATCTTTATACACGAAAATACAGTCTAAGCAAAAATAATAAAAACAACACAAAAAGTGCAGAAAATTCAAATTATATTAATTTCCATTTTATCTTACTCCATTACTCTTGTACTTTCTTTAATCGTCGATTTTCTCATTTTTAAGTTGTCACTTCGTGTGACGATTCGTAACTATTGAATTGTCACGACCCGAATTTTCCACCGTCAGGATTGTGATGGTGCCTAAACTTTTCTGAATGCTAGGCAAGCCAACAGATAAACATTTAATACGCTAACCACTATCCAAATCAGTAAATAACAATAATTAAAACAAAACAGAGTAAAGAAGTGCAGAAATTCATAATAATCCAAGAACTAATACACGACTACTCAAAATCTGGTGTCACAATCCACGAACTTCTAAGAGTCATTACAAATACTGGCTGAAAGAAAATACAATTGTTCTCGAATTAAAAGAAAATAGAAAAACTAGGATAACTGGAAGGGGACTCCAGGGTCTGCGAACGCCGGCATATCTACCTTGGGTCTCATGTTGGACTGAAGGCAGCAGCTCACTCGGGTCAGCACGGTCCGATACCGAAATTTGCACAGAAGGTGCAGAGTGCAGTATTAGTACAACCAACCCCATGTACTGGTAAGTGCCGAGCCTAACCTCGGCGAAGTAGTGACGAGGCTAGGACATGACACATATATAAACCTGTGCAGTTAAGAAATATACGGGCATAATAACAGATAATGGAAATTGAACACATAATAACGGGAGGGGGTAAAAGATGCTGGGGGAATACGGGATCACGAGGATAGAACAGTAAAGAAACACAACAAAACAAGTGCACGACATCACCCTTCGTGCTTTTACTCTCTTCCTCACCATAACAAATGAAAGGAACAATGATAATGAATATAAAATGGCACGACATCACCCTTCGTGCATTACTCTCTTCCTCACATAATAATGAATACGAAATGGCACAGCATCACCCTTCGTGCTTTAAACTCTTCCTCACATGATAATAAATATGCAATGGCACGGCATCACCCTTCTTGCTTTACACTCTTCCTCACCCAAACAACAAAACAATAACAACCGGGCAATAGAATTATTAATAACAAGCCCCATTTCAATATTTAGTTTCATAACGTCAACCTCAACTTTGAGTCAATACTCAACCAATATCAAATTCCAACAAAACATGATAAGAGTTGCTCAACATGAAGAATAACTAGTTTAAGCATGAACACATACGAATAAAGAATACAACAATCACAAAAATAAGACCCACTCGCATGCTATGATCCGACAACAACGTGTAGGTACTCGTCACCTCACCTATATGTTGTACTCAACAACCAAACACATAGCAAATAGACAACAATAACTAATCCCTCAAGCTAAAGTTAGCCACAACACTTACCTCGCTACCGCGACCAAACTCAAAGCTCAATCATCGCTTTTCCTCTAGATTCCACCTCCAATCCACTCGTATCTAGTCATAATTAACTTAATAACATCAATTATTGTTAAAGAAATCAATTCCAATGCATAATTATAAGTTTTCCAACATTTTCCCCAAAAAGTCAAAAACTGACCCCGGGCCTGCTTGGTCAAAACTCGAGGTTCGGACCAAAACCCATTTACCCATTCACACCCGAGCCCAAATATATAATTAGTTTCGGAATCCAGCCCCAAATCAAGGTCTAAATTCCAATTATACAAAAATCCCTAATTCTACCCAAACCCTCAATTTCCACCATGAAAACCCTAGATTTTAGGTTGAAAATTGATGAAATGCAATGGGTAATTGGACGAAAGTAGTTTAGAATCATTTACCAACACTTTGGGGAAGAAATTGTCTCTTGAAAATCGCCTCTAAATCTTCTAGTTTTTGAAAATATGAATGAATGGCCTAATCCAATTTTTGATTCTATTTTTAAAACACTGGATAGGTCTTCTTCGCATTCGCGAGAAGCCTGCAATCCATATCGTCCATCCGAAAAACGTGTCTCAATTACAGCCAACTCCCCCTCCCATGTCTCTTTCCCTATCGCGTTCGTGAAGCTTTGGCCCTATTGGCCTACACATTCGCGAGTAACCCATCGCGTTCGCGAAGGCATATCCTCCCAGCCTCTGCGTTCGCGATCCAAGTGTCGCGTTCGCGATGAGTTATCTTCCCCTCCCCCAGGTCCCATGCTTCGCGTTCGCGGTAGATAGGTCGCGTTCGCGAAGGGTAAAGCCCTCGCTGCTCCGCGTTCGCGACCTGTCCTTCACGTTCACGAAGAAGAAATTCCCCATGTCCCTTTTTACCTTTGGCATTCACGATACTACCTACGCGAACGTGAAGAAGGGCATATCAGAACAACTGCTGCAGCAAAATAACAGATTTTCCTAAGTCTGAAACATCCCGTAGCCTATCCGTAACTCACCCAAGCCCTCGGGGCTCCAAACCAAACATGCACACAAGTCTTAAAACATCATACAAACTTGCTCGCACGATCAAATCGCAAAAATAACACCTAAAACTTCAAATTTAGAACCAAATTGCATGAAATTTTCAAGAAAGTTCAAAACTTCTATTTTCTCAACCAAAGGTCCGAATCACGTCAAATCAGTTCCGTTTCTCACCAAATTTCACAAATAAGGTATAAAAATCATAACGGAA
The DNA here is from genome assembly GCF_001879085.1 of Nicotiana attenuata. Classification (NCBI taxonomy): domain Eukaryota; kingdom Viridiplantae; phylum Streptophyta; class Magnoliopsida; order Solanales; family Solanaceae; genus Nicotiana; species Nicotiana attenuata. The sequence continues at coordinate 128,078 of NW_017673323.1, forward strand.
CTGTACCGGGCTCCGGAACCACAATACGGGCCCGGTATCAACAAGATTAATTATTAACAAAATTCTTAAAACCTTTATAATTCCACTTTAACAATTTTCATCAAAAATTCATTTCTCGGGCTAGGGACCTCGGAATTAGATTCCGGGCATACGCCCAGGTCCCATATTTTATTACGGATCCATCGGGACCGTCAGAATACGGGTCCGAGTCCGTTTACCCAAAACGTTGACCGAAGTCAACAAAAATCAACTTTTTAGGCCAAAAATTATTATTTCCTCAATTTTTCACATAAAAGCGTTCCGGATATACTGATAACTATGGATTATAGCCTATCTTATACTCTCTTTTGCTTAGGTTATGGATCAAAAATGTGTAAAAGTATTCCCGAAAACTGACTTAATGTGCTTGTCTGCAGGGTTTGGTCAAAATAAGGCAAGAAAGCCATAATCAACTCATGAAGGAGTTAAACTTTCATAAGTTCAAAGCTGGGACTGAAGCGCTGACCACGATGGAAAAGCGCGGCCGTATAAGGTCCACCACTGAAGCGGCTATAATTACGCGGTTCGCGGAAGTGAAATTCAGAGAAGATGTTTTGGAGACAACAATGACTGCTGACTGCGATGAAAAACCGCGGCCGTGGAATACGTGACGCGGCCGCGGTGGTATTTCCGCTGAGAGCGTTGATCGAAGTTCAGAGACTGCAAGTTGAGCTTGATTGAGGAGTGCGGTCCGCGTCCAAATTACGCGGCCGCGATTGATGCTAACGCGGAGGCAGTGTCTTTTACGAGGTCCACGTAACCAAGGCCAAACCAAGCACAAAATTGAAGAAACGCGGTCCGCGCTTGTTTTTGCGCGGCCGCGAAAGTCCATGCATTGAGGTGCTCAATATTTCGCCCACAGCGGAACCTCCGTAGGGGTATTTTTGTCCAGTAATTTCAACTGTGTATATAGATCTTTTTTATGTTTTTAGGTTATCTTTTGTATCAGTGAGCTCGTGAACAGCCGTACTTTACCATTTAGAGTAATTTTAAAGTAGCTTTAGCTTATATTCTTAGATTTTGTTCTTGTAATCAACTTTTATGGCTTATATTTCATCTCTATCTTTGATTTCTACCTTGATTATGAGTAGCTAAACCCATTAGCTAGGGTTGTGACCCAACCCTAGTGTGGGTATTTAATGGGTCTTCAATTTTAGGGCTTATTTGTTTATGGGCTAGTGATATTTAGCTTAATTCATGCTTTAATTATAGAATTGGTGGTTGCAAACACTGATTCGTGCCTTGATGACTTAGACTCTTCTTGAGAAAGAGAGACTAAGTCTAGAAAAATTAGGCTAACAAGGAATTGGGGTGCATTCAAGAGATTGATAGCCCCAATTAAAGGGTTAAATCTAGAGATAGTAATACCCAACTTGAGCCAACATCATTTGTTATGCATGAACACCCATTTGGACTTGAGAAAGTCAAATCGGGCAAAGTCACTCAAACTACCGAGAGGTATAGAGTGAGCACTTATGTGTGATGGTTATATCACGACCCCAATCATAACAAGCTTGTCCTAAACTCTAGATCCCATTAGATACTCTCCTAGGTGTAAGTCACTTCCCTAGTGCTTTTTATCACTTGAGAAAACTCCTACAAAAACATTGTACTTAGATTACTTTCAGCAATCAATAGCATTAAACGTAGATTAGAAACAAATCCAAGCATGGTTACAAGTGTAATTAAAAGCAACACACATAGCTAGATTAGATAGAAACCCAACTCCCAATCAATATTAACTCCCTGTGGATATCGATCCCGACCTTTCAGGTAAAAGCTGCATCGACACTCCTCGCCATTATATAGTGGTGCAGGGATGGAGCCGATCACTTTTTGGCGCCGTTGCGGGGGAGTTAAACGATTTTGGCTATCTATCTGACTAGTTGTGAGTCGTGTTTTTCTTTCCTTCTATTTTACTAACTTGTGTGAGTTAATCGATTCAGGTACAAAATGGCAAATAATGATCCTCTTGGAAATGTTCTCCCGTGGGAGGAGGTAGATGATAATGCTGAAGGTGAGGTGCCTCTAGTACCTCAAGCTCAAAGAAGAGGCCGCCAGGCCAATGAAAATATTCCAGACCCTCCCCCAGCTCCTCCGCGAGTAGCTCCTCGGGTGCTTCCAAAGGAAGGCTACGCAAGTGCAATTGTCCCACCCCGGATCCGGGCGGGCAATTTCCAGATTACAAATGTTATGTTGACCTTCTTGGAGCAAAGAGGGTACTTCATAGGCGCTCCCCATCAGAATGCATATAAACATCTAAAGGGCTTTGTGGATACCTACTGGGAAGCAAGCAGACAAATGTGTCGGAGGATGCATTGAGACTGAGATTGTTCCCTTTTTTCACTTAGAGGGAAAGCTTTGGACTGGCTCGAAAGACTCCCCAACCATTCCATCACCATGTGGGATGAGTTGGCCGACAAGTTTATAGCCAAGTTTTTCTCACCGGGACATATAGCGACATTGAGAGATGAGATCCCCGCCTTTAAACAAGATCCAAATGAACCGTTTCATGAGCTCTGGGAAAGGTATCGGACGATGGTTAAAGAATGTCCGAACAATGACATGACCGAAGCCATGATCCAGCAAACATTCTACCGTGGCATCAACACTACCAACCGGTATGTAGTTAACCAGCTAGCAGGGGGAAACTTTATGAACACACCTTATGGTGAGGCGTGTGAGATACTTGATGAGATGGCAGATACTTCCTCGGCGTGGCAAAGTCGAGCTAATATACCACAAGGTGATCCCAATGTCATTCACTTACACAAAGAGCTCCATGACCACGGCCAAGCAATAGCAGAGTTGACTACAACAATGAACCAGTTGGCCAAAGCTCATTGCAGCAAGTTCAAGCGCCAAGACAAGTGAATGCCATGGAAGGGGTAAATATGATGGTCAACAAGAGGCGACAGAGAGGTCAACAAAGTCAAGGAAATCCGGATCAATATGAGCAAGGTAGTAGTGGTTACAACCAAGATGATGGGTATGATGATCAAAGTGAAGAAGTTCAGTATATGAAAAACTACCAAGGACAACGGGGCAATGCTCCAAATCAACAACAACAGTGGAGATCCTAAGGAAATTGGGGGAATCAAAACCAACAAGGAAATTGGAACAGTGGGAACAACAACAACCAAAATAACTGGGGGAACAACAATCAAAATTGGGGCAATCAGGGCAACCAGGGCAATTGGGGTGGCAACAACAATAGCAACTGGGGAGGCAACAACAACCAAGGGGGTTGGAATAACGGTAATCAAGGGAATTGGGGGCCGGGCTTTCAAAGGCCTTCGATGTATCAACAACCAAACAACCTGCCTCCATTTCCGTCTCAAGGTCCTAGCTCGTCAAATAATGAGATGGGAAGGATTGAGTTGATGTTTGAGAAAAAGATGAAGAAAAATTCTGACTCAGATGCCCAGTTGGCATCCCATAATACTTCTATCCGAAACTTGGAGGTCCAATTTGGTCAGATTTTGCAATCTTTGAACACTCGTCCTAAGGGGGAACTACCTACTGACACGGTAGTAAACCCAAAGAGTGGAAACAATACCGGCCATGCAATGGCGGTGACCACAAGGAGCGGTAGAGGTGGTGAAGCAAGTACCTCCAATCAAAAGGAAGTTTTGAGTGATGAGGTTGAAGTGCAAAATGATGATGATCCAACAGTTGATGAGCAAATGAGTGAAGAGAATTTGAATGCTGAGGTGAGAATTGATATTCATGACAATGAGGAGGAAACTCAAAATGACATGAACCCGTCTAGGGAACATGTGATAGACATACCGGAAATGGTAATGCCTAAAGCCAAGGCTCCTTCGCCAAGGCCTCCTCCGCCTTACCCTCAAAGACTGTCAAAGAAAATGAATGAAAACCAATTCAAGAAGTTTATTGAGATGATGACAAGCTTGTCGATCAATGTGCCCTTGGTGGAAGCTCTTGAGCAAATGCTGGGATATGCCAAGTTTATGAAAGACTTGGTCACTAAAAAGAGATCTATGAATTGTGAGACCATCAGAATGACTCATCAAATGAGTTCCATTATGCACTCAATGGCTCCAAAGCTTGAAGATCCCGGCACATTTACCATTCCATGTACCATTGGGAGTGCGGATTTTCCAAAGACCTTGTGTGATTTGGGAGAAAGTATAAATTTGGTGTCGTACTCTGTATTCAAAACTTTGGGTATTGGTCAACCGAGAGCTACTTCAATGAGATTGCAAATGGCGGATCAAACAATGAAGAGGCCGTTTGGTATTATTGATGATGTTCTAGTTCGGGTCGACAAGTTCATACTTCCCGCAGATTTTGTGATTCTGGACTGCGAGGTTGACTATGAGGTACCGATCATATTGGGGAGACCTTTCCTAGCTACAGGGAAGGCTTTGGTTGATGTGGAAGCAGAGGAGCTCACCTTCCGGGTGGATGATGAAAAAGTTGTGTTCCATGTCTGCAAATCAATGAGGCATCCCAATAGCAACGAAGTATGTTCCTTTGTTGATCTTGTGACCGAGGTGATAGTTGAAGACACCAGTGCCTTGATAAATGTGGAGGACCCTTTGGGAGCTGTGTTGTTGAACCATGATGTGACTGAGGATGAAGGCTTGGTAGAGTATGTCAATGCTTTGCAAGGAATGGGTTCTTACACATATGAGCCCCATAAACTCTCCTTGGATCTTGAGAATCGAAAGACTCCACCAACAAAGCCCTCAATCGAGGAACCTCGCGTATTGGAGTTGAAGCCTTTGCCTTCACACCTCAGGTATGAATTCTTGGTCCCTTGTTCAACTTTACCTGTTATTATTTCTTCGTGCTTAACTAATGTGCAGTTAGAAACCACCCTTGAGGTGCTTCAAAGAAGGAAGAAGGCAATTGGATGGACTCTAGCTGATATTCGGAGGATAAGCCCCGCCTTTTGCATGCACAAGATTATACTTGAGGATGATGCCAAACCCTCCGTGGAACATCAAAGGAGGTTGAACGAGGCTATGTAAGAGGTCGTCAAGAAGGAAGTTATCAAGTGGCTAGATGCAGGGGTTGTGTACCCCATCTTGGATAGTTCATCGACTTCGTCGGTACAATGTGTGCCGAAGAAGGGTCGTATGACTGTGGTAAAAAAAGAAGCAAAATGAGTTGATCCCCACTAGGACTATCACCGGATGGAGGGTATGCATGGACTACCGGAAGCTGAACAAAGTGTCGCGCAAAGATCATTTTCCATTGCCCTTTCTTGACCAAATATTGGATAGACTTGCCGGGCGTGCCTACTACACCTTTTTGGATGGGTACTCAGGTTACAACCAGATTTTGATTGCACCGGAGGACCAAGAGAAAACCACTTTCACATGCCCGTATGGGACCTTTGCATTCTCACGGATGCCATTTGGTTTGTGTAATGCACCGACTACCTTCCAACGGTGTATGATGGCTATCTTTACGGACATGGTGGAGGACTTCTTGGAAGTGTTCATGGGTGATTTTAGTGCTGTGGGTGACTCCTTTGAAAAATGCTTGAAGAATCTTGACAAGGTGCTTTCCCGATGTGAAGAGACAAATATTGTGCTTAATTGGGAAAAATGCCACTTTATGGTTGATGAGGGCATTGTCCTCGGCCATAAGATCTCCAAGAAAGGTATTGAGGTGGACAAGGCAAAGATTGAAGTGATTTCAAAACTTCCTCCTCCTACTTCCGTAAAGGGGGTTAGGAGCTTTCTTTGGCATGCGGGGTTCTACCGAAGGTTCATCAAGGACGTCTCAAAGGTGGTGAATCCCTTGTGCAAATTATTGGAAAAGGATGCAAGGTTTGTGTTTAATGAAGAGTGCATGCAAACTTTTAAGCTTCTCAAGTATAAACTGACAACCACTCCCATTATTACCGCACCCAATTGGAGCTTACCCTTTGAGCTTATGTGCTACGCAATTGATGTTGCGATAGGAGCGGTCTTGGGGCAAAGGGTGAATAAGATGTTTCACCCGGTGTACTATGCAAGCAAAACTATGAATGATGCCCGGGTTAATTATACGGTGACAGAGAAAGAGTTGCTAGCCATAGTGTTGGCCATGGAAAAGTTTAGGCCTTATCTCATGGGTGCCAAAGTGATTGTTCATACTGATCACGCGGCACTCCGTTACTTGATGACAAAGAAGGACTCTAAGGCTAGGTTGATGAGATGGGTTCTATTGCTTCAAGAATTTGACCTTGAAATTGTTGATCGAAAAGGGTGTGAAAACCAAGTGGCGGACCACTTGTCCCGCTTGGAGGAGGAGGGAATGCCCCATGATGGCCTTGAAATTAATGATTCGTTCCCGGATGAACAACTCCTCTACGTATCTTTGAATAGTATGCCTTGGTTCGCCGATATTGCTAACTTTCTTGTGACCGACATTGTCCCGTGTGAGCTCTCTTCTAACCAAAGGAAAAAGCTAAAATGGGATAGCTTGGATTACTACTGGGACGAGCCTTATCTTTTCAAGATTTGTAATGATAGTGTGATCCGGAGATGTGTTCCGGAAAAGGAGCAAATGAGCATTCTTGATGCTTGCCATTCCTCGCGCTATGGTGGTCATCATGGTGGGGCGAGAACTGCTTCAAAGGTTCTCAGCTGTGGTTTTTATTGGCCTACATTGTATAAAGATGCTAGTGAGCTTGTAAAGAGATGTGATGAGTGTCAGAGAGCTGGTGGAATTTCCAAGAAGGATGAAATTCCTCTCACCACTATTCTTGAGATTGACATTTTTGACGTGTGGGGCATTGACTTCATGGGACCTTTTGTAAGTTCATGTGGTAACACGTACATTCTGGTTGCTGTGATTATGTTTCCAAGTGGGTTGAAGCTGTGGCTTTGCCTAACTATGAGGCACGGAGTGTAGTGGCTTTCTTGAAGAAAAATATTTTTACAAGGTTTGGCACTCCTAGGGCGATCATCAGTGATGGGGGTTCTCATTTTTTCAACAAGGCCTTTGATACTTTACTCTCCAAGTATGGTGTCAATCATAAAGTGTCAACCCCTTATCATCCCCAGGCTAGTGAACAAGTTGAGATCTATAACAGGGAGATAAAGAGCACATTGTCAAAAACTGTCAATACAAATAGGACTGATTGGTCAAGGAAACTTGACAATGCTTTGTGGGCTTACAGGACCGCTTACAAGGCTCCAATTGCTATGTCTCCGTACCGGTTGGTATTTAGGAAAGCGTGCCATCTTCCGGTTGAGTTAGAGCATAAGGCCATGTGGGCGCTGAAGAAGTTAAACCTTGAATGAGATGTAGCTGCAAATCTCCCGGTAGAGCAACTAAATGAACTTGATGAGTTTAGGTTTCATGCCTATTCCAGCTCGTCCTTGTATAAGGACAAGATGAAGTACTTACATGACAAATATGCCCAGAGCAAGGAATTCAAGGAGGGTGATTTGGTTCTTCTATTCAACTCTCGGTTACGACTGTTTCCGAGAATGCTCAATTCAAAATGGAGTAGCCCTTTTGAAGTGGTGCATGTAACTCCGTTTGGTGCTCTTGATTTGAAAAACAAAAATGGTGAAATCTTCCGAGTTAATGGGCACCGAGTGGAGCACTATCTTGGCAAGTTTGATGATAGCCACGCGGTGGCAATAATCCATTTCAAGTGATTGATAGTAACCTGTGTCGTGCCGCGACATTAAATCAGGCGCTTCATGGGAATCAACCCATGTGTTTTTCTTTCTTTATGATTTTCTTCTTAGTGTAGGCTTTGTTTTGGACTAACTGGTTGTGAAGTTTGTGTAGGAATTATTTGTGCGGTGCAGGACTGCTGCTGGGAAAAATTTGCCTAAATATGAGAATGACGCTGACCGCGCTCCAAATTTCGCGGGGGCGTATTTGTTCAGCGGACGCGGACTTGAAAAGTCCAAAATAGCAACTCTCTGAAGTTGTATTCGCGTCCGCGGTTGAAATTTCGCGGTCCGCATTGCTCTTTCGTTGCCGCGCTTGGTTTTTTGCTCTCAGCGGTTCTTTCTTGGTAACAGCCCGTCAACAAGGTAAAAGCGCGGCCACGGTGTAATTCCGCGGACCGCGCTCAGGTAGGTCTGTGGGTCCCTGTACTCTTAGTATAAATAGAAGGTCCCTTCTCCTTTTACCCTTTTCGAACCCTAGACTCTCACTGAACCTAAAGCACTATTCAACATAGTTTTGTTGGTCTTTCAATCTCAATTGTTCAAGAGTCAGTCTTCTTTTACACATCTCATAACTGGTATGTACAAATACTTGTATTAATTTTATTCCTTTCTTTTCTTTCATTTTTATTTTACTGTTTCTTTGTAATTAGGGTTAACTAGCTGCAAAGACTAGGCTATGATGCTAAAATATTCATGTGGTTACTTGTTGTGCATGTCTAATAGGGAATATGGTTGTTCATTATACTTGTTAATTGCTAAAAAATGTGAAACCCTAGGTCTAACCAAAGTAAAAATGCCCGTCTGGTCTTAAATTTCGCGGACATCGGTTCAAATTTCGATGTCCGTGTTCATGCTTTGTGAGATCTGAGTCACTTGTAGGTTCGCGGACGCGGTTCCTTTTTTGCTATCTACGGTTGACTTTACGCGGCCGCATCTATTTTTCCGCGGTTAGCGTTAATGAGTTTCAGAGAGTGGGTAAGTTGGTTTCGTGGCCGCGTTCATTTTTACGCGGACCGCGTTGTATGTTTCGTGAGCGCACCCCTTTTTCCGCTGTCAGCGGTACCTCAACATCATAAACTGGGTAGTCTGATCCCCATACTTTCGCGGCCGCGCCTATTTTTCCGCGGTCCGCGGTGCCTGATTCTGAAGGCAGCATGTGCAGGTCATCTGCAAATGTTTTAGCATCAACTGCAATGCTTAACCATATGACTGATACCTAGTTCTGACTTTGTTTCATGCCTTGTTCTGACTTTGTTTCATGCCTTGTTCTATGCAGACAATGGTTAGATCTCGAGGTGCACAATATAATCAACAAGGGAGAGGAGAGTCCTCCAGGGGCCGGGGGAGAGGAAAACAACCAGCTGCACCCCTAGCTCCTAGAAGGCTCATTAGAAAAAACAAACCCTCCGAAGGCCCACTCCTGACACTTCGGAGACCAATGAGTATGTCCCCTCTCGGGAGATTTCAGAAGGGGAAGCTGGCCAGACTCAACAAGAGGCACAATCCCAGCCCCGTAACCTCATAAATGAATCCAGCTCATCCTCCGGATCTTCTGAGGGCTCGGGAGATAGTGACACACCTACACCTCCTGCCTCAAGGGTTGCAGCTCCAGTCTTCACACAAGCCCCAGTAAACATTGATGATGATGATGTCCCGGAGGATGGGAGGGGTGGCGACACTCAGACAGGGGGGTTGGTGAGATCAAGAAACCTTGTGGTATGGCAAGACCGGTTTGTGAGTGAGAAAGCCTACCACAAGTTCCGGGATTGGTAGCCTCAAAGGTCACTTACACTTGAGAGGGTGTTCATTGAGTGGGATCTTCTACCCCACAACCCAAATGTCAAGAGGCACTTCTGCGAGATAGTGGGGTGGAAGTTCTTCACCAGCAACTTACCGGATGCCAATGAATATTTGGTCAAGGAATTCTATGCAAATGTCGCCCACATCAAAAAGGGTACATATTTGACCAAAGTCCGCAACTAGAAGATTATGTTTGATGGCAAGACTTTAAATGACTATGTTGGGTTCAATGACGATGATGAGTCCCTTTATCTGGAGAAGGTGGCTATGGATGAGTTAGCCCGCCTTTGGCTTGCATCGGTGATTGCTATTCCTGGGAACTCCAACTTGGCTGACACCTAGGGTCCCGATCTACAGGAACACTCTGAGCTTCGAAGCGAAAGGGTGGTCTACTTTTGTGTGCAGCCGGTTAGACCCTACTACACATGACAGTGATATGCCGATCTCCCGAGCTATTATTGTACGGGGTATGGGTACCCAATCAACGTCGGGAATATTATGTTCAAGGTGATTACCAGAGCGGTTGGCAAGTATGAGAGCTCATATCCCTTCCCAAACTTCCTCACCATGTACCTAGAGGACATGGAAGTAGAAGGAAGGGACTTTGACACCAAAGTGAAGCCAAAGAGGCCATTTTCCTGGTACAGCCTTCAGGGTTCGGACAACCCCAAGTTCAAGGGCAAAGACTCCACTTCCACTGGCCAGTATGAAGAGCCAAAGGTGGTGGCCATTGGTTCCGAGCCTTCCACTGCCAAGGGTTCGTCTACTGCCATGCCACATCCTCCCTCCGGACCATCTGCTTCTATTCCTACTTCAGTTCCTTCTTCATCAGCATACCCTCAGACTGCTCTGAGGGTCAACCAGACATTGGCCGGCATCAACAATTGGATGCAGGTAGCTACATCAAAGCTATCTGCCCTATCCACTGTAGTAGCAGCTCAGGCAGCTCCGACACAGCCCCAGATACCTCCATCAGTGGAGGAATCATTGCAGACTATTCTCGCCAACCAAACAAATATTCTGGAGTCTCTGGATGCTCATGGTAAAACAATCAAGGAATTGGGTAATCAACTGAGGAAAGTGAAGAAGGGTCAAGGAGAGCTGAAGAAGGAGATAAAGAAGTTTACTTCAGCCAGCGACATTCCTATGGATCTCCTTATGGGAGAAACTGCCCTTGCACCACAGACAGTTCAGCCAGCACAGGGACCAGAATAGGAGGCTGATAGAGAACCAGTGAGAAGAGTGGTGATCCTCCAGACTGAGGGTTTGGAGATTGAGTTGGAGGATCCCGAGAGAGTTGACTCAGGCCAGCCACAGGACCCAGCCAGTGACCCCATGCAGATAGAGGCACCATAGGCAGTTTTCTTTACTCTCTACTCTTCCCCTATTCTATTTTTGTTGTTAGCATTGGGGACAATGCTAATTTTTATTTGCGGGGGGGGGGGGGGTGTATTTTGATGATGATTCGGATAATTGGTCTGTAATAACCTTGACACTATCTTTTTTCTTTATTTTCTACTTATCGCACTTTATTGTCGTATTTTTTCTACTTTTGGTATGTATATAAAGTTACCTTTCCATGTATATATTCATTCCCCTTTTATGTATATTCATCTCAATCCCCTATTGTATATATTCAGTTTACTTTCCGTAGTTTACTTTATAACTTCTTTTGAAATTTTCCTTAATAGCGTAGCTTCTTAATTCATTTAGTAGCTTCTTTTTCAATTTGTAGCTTCTTACTTTTACAAGTTTTCGTGATCAATAAGCCTTTAGTTCTCTTAATGTCACAGTTCTTTCCAAAGGTGGAATTTGTGTGAACCGGGTGGCTCTTCCCGATGATAGATGGCGTTACAACCTTCTTAAGGGTTTGAGTCCGTTTTCTTTATGTTTTTGTGTAAATAGTAGTAATGAATAAAAGTGTCTCAGGCAAAGCTTCACTTGGGCCTAGCACATTTACCTTTGACCTCATGGTTAGAAACAAGTGATTTGCAAATAATGATTCTAGTTGTGACCTTTACACTCTTGTGTTGACTAAACAATCAACGAGTGTCTCCTTGGAGCCATTTGTGTTGCTCAATCTTAGCTAGAGTTGTTGTGGGCCCTCGACTTTGTCTCTTTGGCAATCCAATAGCTTGTGAGGTGAGGTTTTAATTTGCAAGTCCAAGTCTCGTGCCAATAAGTCTAGAACTTGCCCCGAATGTTTGTCTAGGCGAAATTCTAAGTGTAGCTCGACTTGAGAAATGAATATAGGCTCTCCTTGATCCAACTTGAAACTTGAAAGCATCCATAGCCACCCAAATATGATATCCCTAGTCAACCCCATTGAGCCGAAGCCCTTGTTCTTTCAACAACCATGATATAAGCCTTTATCCGTTCTATAATGACCCTCTCTTGGCACCCGATCTTTCCTTAGCACAATTGGCAAAAGCATAAGTTTGGGGGGAGATACGAGGAATGTAAAAGTGATAAAAGGTACAAAATAAAAAATAAAAAAAAAGAAAGAAAAGCCAAAAAGAGGTGAATAGTATAGAAAAAAATAAAGGGATTCAATGGAAGCAATGATGAAAGGCTTGGAATAAGTAGAAAAGGAGAAAAATGCTTATCATGAACAAGAAAGAGTGACAGTGTGTCTCTCTAGTCCCCTAAGGAAGAAGAAAATGACTCAAAGAGTCAAGAAAGTGTGAGCCGAAATGAGAAGACTGAAGTGCTTAAGGAAAGATGAGACCTTCATAGACTGATATATCCTACCTTGAACCAAAAGCCTTCATTACATTCCCGTAAAAGCCCTATACGATTTCAAGTTGAGTGAGCTTACATTAGTGGTGATTTACATAAGGGGCAAGCTTATGGTAGTTAGAGCCGGACTTGTGACCTTCCTTTGAGAGAGATGAGCGTACTTTTCCACAATCCTTGTTCTGAGTGCTACAATCTAAAGTGAGGTTTGCTTATGGAGAGTAGAGGAGTAAGAGTTTGGGTTCCACAATGACCTACGTAGTAGAGCGAGCTTCTTTGATGAGTTAAGTCAACTCTTGATGCTCTTGTGTCGCTCTAGAGCTATGGTGCTAAAA
>NW_017673324.1:0-30407 GCF_001879085.1 Nicotiana attenuata
TCTTCCGATCTAAGGACTCGGTGAAGAAGCTCAGGGTTGAGGTTGACAGGCTTAAGGCGGATCATCTACCTTTGGATTTGCTATTGCATGACCCGGCACCAGTAGCCCAGCCCCAGCCAGAGCAGGATCAGAGAGGCCTCCCGAGAGGAGGAGGGTGATTCCCCGTGCAGATGACACAGTCATACAGTTGGAGGACCCGTAGGGAGATTCCTCCAACCAGCCCCAGGAGTCAAACCATGTCCAGGAACAAGTCCCAGCAGAGCCGCAGGCCACAGGGAGCCAGTCACAGGTTCCCGAGCAGACAAAGGACCCAGGGACTCAGATTCAGGATCCCACCCCGGACATCGGACCCATAGGGAGTTTCTTTTTCCTCCCTTCTCTTTTGTGCTTATTTTGGTTTGATGGCATTGACGACAATGCCAACTTTCATTTGAGGGGGTAGCCCTACTTGGATTTGGATGATTGTACATATTATGATATTTTATGCTTTATCTCTTTTCTATCTTTGGTATGTATATAACTTTAGCATTTCATTGCACTTTTCGTACTTTTTACTTTGGGTTTGTATATAAAGTTACCTTCTTATGTATATATTCATTCTCCCTATTGTATATTCATCTAAATCCCCTCTTGTACATATTCATTTTACTTTCGGCATTTTTATTTCTTATCTTCTTATTTTACATTTGTAGCTTCTTGTTTTGAGATTTTTTGCAATAAGCCTTTGGTTTTTTTAATGCCACGGTTCTTTCCGAAGGTGGAATTTGTGTGAACCGGGTGGCTCTTCTCGATGATGGATGGCATGACAACCTTCTTAAGGGTTTGAGTCTGTTTTTCTTTTTGCTTTTTAGTAGTCAGTTGGTAAAGGTGCCTCAAGCAAAGCTTCACTTGGGCCCAACACATTTGTCCTCGACCCCATGGTCAGAAACAAATCGTTGTGTGTAGGATGGTGAAAGTTGTGACCTTGAGACATTTGCGTTGGCCGATAATCATCAAGTGGTTTTTCCAGACCATTGTGTGCTCAAATCTTATCTAAGGTTGTTGTGGGCCCCCGAATCCGTGTCTTTGACAATCCCAAAGCGTGTGTGGTGAGAATTTGAATTGTAAGTCCAAGTCCCGAGCCATTGGTCTAGAACTTGCCCTGAGTGTTTGTCTAGGGCAAATCCTAGGTGGAATTTGACTTGAGACGTGATTATAGGCTCTCATTGATCCGAATGATATTTTAAACACTCCCATAGCCTACCAATAACAAAATCCCTAGTCAGCTCTTTTGAGCCTTAGACCTTTTTCTTTCAAGAGCCACGCTACAAGCCTTTTCCCGTTCTGAATATAACCTCTCTTGGCACCCGAGCTTTCCTTAGCACATGGCAAAAGTATAAGTTTGGGGGCAAAGACGAGGATTGAAACAAAGTGGTAAAAGGTACAAAATGAAGAAAAGGACAGACAATTAAAAAGAAAGAAAAAATCAAAAAGACAAAAAGAATGTTCAATATAGAAAAGAACGAAGGGATTCAATAAAAGCAAAGAATGAAAGGTGTGGAAAGTTTAGAAAGGAGAAAAGATTTGAAATGTACAAGAAAGAGCGACAGTGTGACTCTCTAACTCCTTAGAAAGAAGTGAAATGACTTAAAAAGTCAAGTGAATGTGTGCCAAAATGAAGAAAAAGAAGTGCAAAAAGGGAAGATGGAACCTACTTAGACCAAACATTTCCTACCTTACACCAAAAGCCTTCACTATTTCTCCACAAAAGCCCTATATGATCTTGAGTTGAATAAAGCCTACATTAGTGGTGACTCACATAAGGGGCAAGCATATGGTACCTAGTGCCGGACTTTTGACTTTTCTTTGAGAGAGATGAGTGTATTCCCATTGACCTTGTTCTGAGTGATACTATCTTAAAGGTGAGGTTTGCTTAGGGAGAGTCGAGGATGTGTGAGTTTGGGTTCCACAATAACCAAAGTAATAGAAAGAGTTCCTTTGATGTGTTGAGTCAACTCTTGATGCTCTTGTGTCGCACTAAGATCCATGGTGTTTGAAGAGTGAATGTGTTAATGATTCATTTGAGTTGAGGGCAATTGTTAGTCCCAATTGATGCTAGTTGAGGCCACTTTAGGTCGGCTGATTTTTTCTTGGATTAACTCTTAAGGGGTGGGTCTTATTTTGTTTTCTTGATGACAAGCAAAAGCTTAAGTTTGGGGGAGTTGATAGCTAGGGATTATGATGCATTTTACACTCCTTCTTGCTTAAGTTTTGATTAGAAATGTGTACAAAATAGTCCCAAAGGCTCACAAGTTGTGCTTGATTGCAGGTTTGATCATCAAGATGACAAAGCGTCAAAAACCAGCTCAAAAAGGAGTGAAACTTGCACAAGTACCAAGACAAGACAAAGCTCAGCCAAACAGGGCCAGTGCGGCCGCATACCATTCTGTGCGGTCCGCAAGGATGAAGTTCAGAGACTGTCTTTCAGGCCATCAGGCAATGCGGCTGCACTTGATTTCGTGCGGTCCGCAGAGCCAAGGTTCAGAGAGATGGCAAATTGAAGAATTATGCCCAATGCGGTCCGCGATCTATTTTGTGCGGACCGCAGTAGAAGCCACCACGGCCGCGGTGCATTTTGTGCGGTCTGCGGTGGCCAAGCTTCAGAGAGCAAAAAAGTCAAGCCAAGAGCCTTAGTGCGGCCGCAGTCGATTTTGTACGGTCCGCACTAGCCTCGCAGGGGTAATTTTGTCCAGAATTTTTAGCATAGTATAAATAGTTTCTTTTCCCATTTTTAGGTAATCAGATAGTTTTGGACGTAGAGCTGCGCTCGTGACTTCGTTTCTTTTACTATTTTGAGTAATTTTAGCTTAATTTCACCATTGAATCTTCAAGTTTTATTTAGCAATTAATTATTATGAGCTTATCTTCATCTATTTCTTTGTTTTCTCTTTAATCATGAGTAGCTAGACCCATCAGCTAGGGTTGTGGCTCAACCCTAGTGTGGGTAATTGATGGGTCTTATGTTTTAAGGTTTGATTGTCTATGGGTGTTTGATATTTGGACTAATTTATGGTTTTATTGTTAAATTAGTGGTTGCAAACACTAGTTTATGCTTTGTTTATTTTGGCTCTTCTTGAGAAAGAGAGCCTAAGTCTCTAGAATTAGTCCAACAAGGAATTGGGGCGTACTCAAGAGAATTGATAGCCCCAATTAAAGGGTTAAACCGAGAGATCATAATACCCGACTTGAACCTTACTTGCTTGCACAAATGTTCATACCCAATTGATCTTGAGAAAGTCAATTAGGGCAAAATCACTCGAACTGCCGAGAGGCATAGAGTGGGTAGAATTGTGCAATGGTTATATCGTAATCCCCAAGTATGACAAACTAGCCTTAGACATAAGAACCCGTTAATTATCCACCTAGGTGAAGGTCACTTCCCTAGTGCCTTTTATCTCATTAGAACATCTTCAATAGCTTCCTCTTAGCATAACGTAGCACAAATTAGCTTATTGGTAGTATAAATTTAGAAGTTAATCAAAAACCCAAAAATGTTTAGAAGTGCAATTAGGATCAATTACACAACTCTAACTTAGATAGAAACTCAATTCCAACTTCTAGCTCCCTGTGGATATCGATCCCGACCTTATCAAGTAAAAGCTGCTTCAACCTCTCTTGCTACTGTTTAGTAGTACAGGGTTGGCCTCGATCAGTTAACCCAAACAAGTCCTGTGCGTACCACTCCGGTATGAAAGGGCACACCATCGATGAATGCCGCTCTTTGAAAGACAAGATACAGTCTTTGATCGATAACAAGATCATTGTGGCAAAGGAACCCGCTCAAAACGTCCGCAACAATCCTCTGCCAGATCATAAGGGTGGAGGGACCCACATGATTGAAGCAGAAGATGACTGGGATCCCGAGGTATCAATCGGGTTGATCGCAGAAAGTGATGACCCAAAGAAACCGGCAATTACTCTCAAACCAATCATAGTCCAGATCCAACCGTCTGAAGACGCTGAGGTGAATATGTCTATACCTCTTGAGTTTGAAGCAGCGCCACCCGCAAAAACACCGGTACCAATTGAGGTTGAATTCGTGTCTTCGGCAAATGCACCAGCACCATTTAAGGTTCCAGTCTTGCCACCCAAGGCGCATGTTCCATTCAAAGTGGCAATGTCAACCACGCCTCCCTTCTATACAAATGCTATACCCTGGACTATACAGCCGAGGCGAGAAGGAAGGGCAAGGTCAGGATTGAAGAAACTGTCGCAGCACAGGGTATGACAAGAACTGGTAGAGTCTATACCCCTGAACATCTGGCTGAATCAAGCAAGCAGGCCTCCAACCGCCCGCCCCTCATTGAGACAGGTCTGGAAAACCTTTGGAGGAAAATACAGGCCAAGGAATATTCGGTCATCGACCAGTTAAACAAAAGGCCAGCACAAATATCCATTCTCTCTTTGCTGTAAAATTCTGAGACGCACAAGAATGCTCTGTTGAAGGTGCTAAATGAAGCATACGTACCAAGTAACATCACTAGCGAGGAAATGGCTAATATGGTAGGACAAGTTCTGGAAAGGCATAATATCACCTTTTATGACGACGAGCTGCCACCTGAAGGGCTGGGGCACAACAAAGCGCTGCACATCACCGTGCAATGCGGAGATTATTTCATCACCAGGATCCTGATCGATGGAGGTTCTAGACTTAACATTTGTCCCCTGGTAACACTCAAGAAGTTGGGAAAAGGGCTGCATGAGATAAAGGATGGAGCAATCAATGTGAAAGCCTTCAATGGTTCTCAGAGATCCACCATTGGTGAGATTAGTCTATGCCTGCAGATGGGACCAACCTAGTTCGAGGTTGATTTCCAGGTAATAGATGTACCAGTGTCTTACAACATGTTGCTGGGACGGCCATGGATCCATGCTGCTGGGGCCGTAGCATCAACGCTGCATCAGGCAGTAAAGTTCAAATGGATTCATCAGGAAGTGATCATTCACGGTGACGGTAGCAACCCTATATACAATCGCCAGACTATTCTGGCGATCGAGGGAAGAAGGAAGCTGGGTGGAGAAACTTACCACCACATTGAACGGGTCAATGCTATCGACAAAGATAAATGGTGGGATAGCAAAAGCGAGAGTATACTGAGTTGGAGTGGGTACGAACCTGGCAAAGGGCTCGGCAAGAACCTCCAAGGAATCTCTAAACCCATAAAACTCAAGAAACATGGCACTACCTTCGGTTTGGGACATGAATACACATGGGAAGAATTCAATAGCTCGTCGCCACCATGGCGCGGTCCTTACTACCCATTAGAGCTGCCAATACCGCATCTAGAGCAGACCTTCCAACAGGCCGACATTATTTATGAGTCGGATGAAGAAGAAGCACTTGCAGCAGTGAACAACTTGTTTCTAGAGGACAGTGATATGGACTGTTGTGTTATTCTCGAGGAGGAAGGGGAAGAAGGACTTTCCATACAGGCCGTGAGCAGAGGGGCACATCTGAAGAATTGGACCATCAGGACAACCAGAGCCCGACGAGCCTTAGGGTAGCAAGGCTAAAACAAGCATTATTCACTGTTTTATTTACTAAATAATTTTCTTTTCGCATTTTTCAATTCCCGCAATAAGATCTTCGATGTTCAAGACAATTATCAAAAGCATATTTGACTTTTCTTATTAATTAATATTTATTGCTATCGTTTTCTCTCATTACATTACCTATACAACGTTACTATTACTTGTCTTGATGAACCAATGACTGTGACATGCAATGAGAAACGCAACAAACGGACATAGATTCATAGGAAGATGACATACCTGACGAGATTGTCAAAGAAGTTGAGAACTTTGAGAACAGACCTAAGTCCAACCTGGACGAGACCGAAATTGTCAACCTAGGAGATTTAGAAAACGTCAAGGAAACGCGAATCAGCATTCATTTGTCGTCATCAGAGAAGAAAGAATATACAAAATTTCTAAAGGAGTATGAGGACATATTCGCATGGTCGTATGATGACATGACTGGTCTGGGTACATCTATTGTGGCTCACAAACTGCCAACCAATCCAATGTGTCCGCCGATAAAGCAAAAGCTCAGGAAGTTCAAGCCCGATATGAGCTTGAAAATCAAGGAAGCATCCAAGCTACTAGAGGAAATTCATGCTGGGACCTGTGGTCCACATATGAACGGTTTTGTCTTAGTAAAGAAGATACTCCGGGCTGGTTGTCAGATACATGCAGACATGATAAAGGTACCTCCAAACGAGCTTAACGCAACAAGCTCACCGTGGCCATTCGCCGCCTGGGGAATAGACGTTATTGGACCAATCGAGCCTGCCGCTTCCAACTGACACAAGATCAAACACAAGAATTCCACAGCCTACAAGCCTTAGATGAATGGAGCTGTAGAAGCTGCCAACAAGAATATCAAAAGGATATTGAGGAAAACGATAGAGAAGCATAGACAGTGGCACGAGAAGTTATCATTTGCTCTACTGGGATATCGCACCACAGTCCGCACATCAACTGGGGCAACCCCCTATATGCTGGTTTAAGGTACAGGGGCTGTCATTCCCGCTGAGGAAGAAATTCCTTCCCTAAGGATCATACAAGAAGCTGAGCTCGACGATGCAGAGTGGGTAAAAAGTCATTATGAGCAACTAGCCTTATAGACGGAAAGAGAATGAATGCAATCTACCATGGTCAACTCTATCAGAACAGAATGTCCAGAGCCTTCAACAAAAGAGTCAAGGAAAGACAGTTCACACCGAGGCAACTGGTGTTGAAGAAAATTTTTCCACATCAAGATGAAGCCAAAGGGAAGTTCTCTCCCAACTGGCAGGGTCCATACATGGTTTATCGGGTTTTGACAGGAGGAGCCCTCGTACTTGCAGAAATGGACGGAGAAGTCTGGCCAAAGCCGATCAATTCAGATGCAGTCAAGCGTTAAAATGTGTAATCTTTATGCTTTCCTTATATGATGTAAATTGAACTACGCCTGACCTGATTCCCGTTTATGAGGGGATACGCAGGCAACCCTATGGGTGGTCACAATTCAATAAAAATTTTCATTTCCCCTTGCAATTGGAAACTGGGCAGAATTTTGAGGAGGACCCTCAAAATTCCGAAGTGATTTCGCCGCATGAGCAACAGTCAAAAATGTCAACCCATCAAACTGAGGCAGAATTTTGAGGAGGACCCTAAAAATTCTGTAGCAGGAGAGGTTGCAATGTCCCGAACTACGTCACAGTCGTTGATTCATCTAAAAGCTATTTTTAATTATACATTTGTCATACTTTTACAAAATCATGCATGTTTATTATTGAAATTGCTTTGTTTAGCAACGCTACCCCAATGATACAGACAGTATCAACAGATTAAAGCCGAACAAGTCAAGCAAGCCAGCGGGGATACGAACTAACCTTCCCCCTTACAAGACTCACGATTCTTCTTTGGATGCAGGCACTAGGATTGCGAAATCATTAAACATACTGTACGCCCATGGGACAAACATTGTTCAAAATACGATCTCAAAACCGTTGCACTTGCCAACATTTGCTATCAGCACACACCAGTGATGTTCCGTATGTCACAATGCTCCCAGTAATCACAACGCCGCAATCTGCTATCAGCTATGAAAACTCTACTGTCATTTGTTATCTTATTTCCTGCATAAAGCTACTATTCTGCCTTCCAAGACTAAACGTTGTCTCCATCTGCATCTCCATTGCATAAGGCTACCATTCCGCCTTCCAACTTGCATAAGTCCACCATTCTGCATTCCGAGGTTAAGCTCTACCTCCATCTGCATTCGCATCTTTTCATAAGGCTACTATTATGCCTTCGGACTAACGCTGTCTCCATCTGTATCTGCATTGCATAAGGCTACCATTCTGCCTTCCAATTTGCATAAGGCTACTATTCTGCCATCCGAGACTAAACGTTGTCCCCATCTGCATCTGCATTGCATAAGGCTACCATTCTGCCTTCCAATTTGCATAAGGCTACTATTCTGCCTTCTGAGACTAAACGCTGTCTCCATCTGCATCTGCATTGCATAAGGCGACCATTCTGCCTTCCAATTTGCATAAGGCTACTATTTTGCCTTCCGAGACTAAAAACTGTCTCCATCTGCATCTGCATTGCATAAGGCTACCATTCTGCCTTCCAATTTACATAAGGCTACTATTCTGCCTTCCGAGACTAAAAGCTGTCTCCATCTGCATCTACATTGCATAAGGCTACCATTTTGCCTTCCAATTTGCATAAGGCTACTATTCTGCCTTCCAATTTGCATAAGGCTACCGTTCTGCCTTCCAATCTGCATAAGGCTACCATTCTGTCTTCCGAGGTTAAGCTCTACCTCCATCTGCATTCGCATCTTTACATAAGGCTGCTCTCCTGCCTTTCGAGGCTAAGCTCTGCCTCCAACTTTTCTTCGAAACTAAGCGCTATCTCAAGCACTATTTATCTCGCTTTTCTTACGGGCTAAGCTCTGCCCTTCAATTCGCAAGACTAAGCTCTGTCTTGTCCACATCATACTACTGCATCCTTCATGGGCTGAAATATCGCCAACTCGTCAAAAGGTGTCATCGTTCGGAGGCACTATCTTCATGGCCCGAGAACACCATGTCATGGCCTGAGGATCTCTTTCAATCTTTTGCATATCATTATTCCAAGGCGTCATGGTTCGTAGGCACCATCCTCATAGCCCGAGAACATCACTTCATGGCCTGCGAATCCTACACCAAACAACCCATGGCTCAGGACATCATGGTCTGAGGACGCCATTCCTAACCGTCCAAAGACAACATTCATGGTCCAACGGGAATTTGCATCATGTTTAAATTACGCAATATATATTTGTATCGCTTATTTGCAGGTAACCCGGCGAGCAACGGCTATCCCAGCAGGAGCGATCCCGCTCCAGTTTTCCTAGCCATATCAAACCTCACCATTCCCGTGAACTGTTCACTCACCCGACCCTAGATGTTGCGTCCGCTCTTGAGATGACTTCACCGGTAAACTTCGCCGATGAATCCAGAACTACACATGGACTGATTCCTGTAGAACCAAGGATATGTAGGCAGCTCAGAACTCAGGGTGCGGCCTAATATCTCAAACCGTTTCGCTCGGTCAAAATTGGCCATCATTTCTTTACCCGAAATTTCTTTCATCCTTCCCGGGTAAAGATTGGCAGCTGTTGATACCCAATTTTTCCCTATATTTTTAAATATGCAAAAATACCTTCGAAATAGCATATATATGCATATATAAGAATGCCCAAGGTTTTTATTATTTTTCCCATAATTTTAAAAGGTTTAAATTGATTTATTTTTCCCTTTTTATCTGTAAAATCCCAAATAATTATTTCCAACATTATTATTTTGATAATTCATCTATTGGATTTCTATATTTATGCCAAAATATGGCTAAGGTAATTTTTATATATTTTTTTGCAATTACATTTAGTATTTTTAAAGCTAAATTGCACATAATTGTAATGTTAGCCCTTTTAAGATATAATTATATTTTATATGCATAAAATTGGATCCTGTATTTTAAATTGCTAATTATGTATCCTAAATCATTGTAGCATTCTAAATTATTTTTTTCAAAAATTATCTACTATTTTTTATAAATTAAATAGGGAAAACGATGACTTGGTGAAGGGAATCTATGAGAAAAGGTTCGATTCTTCACTTCAAGAAGTAGAGTCGCTGCCCAACCCTACCTATATAAAAGAAAAAGAATCGATCACTAGGTCCCGAGCAATTCTACCTTCTTTCCATTATCCAACGCTCATGCGTCCCCTTTCTCCCACTCTTTTAAAGCTTTCAATAAAGCCTTCTTAGCTGTGGAAGCAGCAACCGGTCTGTTGGAAAGTTCCTGCATAAGTTGTCGGATGTAGCTATTTAAAATATAGCCAAACTGGCTTTCAATTATAGCCAAATCTGGACCCCAATTCCCAGCCCAATTTTACAATTAAAACCCGACCCACACCCTATTAACCCATACCCAAACCCGGAATCCAACTCACCCTTTTTAATCTCGACCGTTGATCTCCCAGATCAACGATCCACGTTATTTCTTTCCTTTTTTAATCCAACGACCCCCCAAACCCTACCCCATTCTCTCATTTGCACCGCCCTTGAATCCCTTCCTCTCCAAATTCTCGCTGAGACCTAACTCAAACCCTAATCGCCGTCACCGGCGTGAACTCCTCCTACGATATTTCTACGTCTTCTCCGACCGGGCCTGGTCTTCCACACGCCATGGCTCTTTGATTTCTTGGATCCTTGAGATATTCTCAAGGGAACCCCAACTGGTTCTGGTTTGGAACTTTGTTTATCAGCCTGTCTCAGACCATTTTCCATTTGAGAGTAAGAACTTCTTCTTGTTTTATGTGTCTTTAAAGGTTCTCACCTGTTTCCTCAAAAGATTTCTCTGATTTCAAACGATTTCCTCATTTTCCAGACTAGGGTTTCAAAACCCTTTTGCAAAAAATGATTCCTTTCTGATTTTTAGCAATTACTTTGTGATTTTTAACATGTTTAAACATCACTTGAGTCTTTCCCTTTGCGCGATTAATTTTTGGTTAAGAAACCCTAATACTTCTGGATTTGATTTGAAGTTTGAGTCTGTTTGCGATGTGTTTGCATGTCTCTCATGAACATTCTAGGTTTTATGTATGTTCTATATGCTCTTGCGCTTCCTGCTCTAATCCATTCTTAGGGTTTCTCTGATTTTGTTCAAACATGTTATTTATTGTTTAATAGGTCCGACTATTTGTTTTATTGATTGTTCACATGATAATTTATATTTATTTTTGTGTAATCTCCTTAGACCTGCGATATCTCCCCTGAATCTGTGATTTTGTGTATTTTTCTTGTAATTCTGTACTGATTTTTCGAATTGCTTCCTTACTTTTGTGATACTTTCCTTAGTTAGTGCTGATTCCCTGTGATTTTCAATCTCACTCGTGATTCTTTGAACTAACTTTCAGAATTAAAATTGTACTCTACCTTATTTATATGCACAAATATGCTATTAGTTATTTAACGTGTACTTTCCTTACTTGAAAATATTTTGTACTTAGTCCTTATTACATGCCACATGCTTTTACTACTCCTACTGTGGTAAAATCAGTCTTATAAGTAATTCTTTTCCCTATTTGATACAACTTGTACCCGTTTGAACTATGACTCCCTAATTGAAGGAAGTCCGGGTCTTTAATTGATTCTGATTTGTATTATTTCTATAATTGTGCTAAGTCAGTACCTATTACCTTATTTTCCTGCCTGTTCTAAAACTATAAATACTCTACCCTCTCTTTAGCATAGGAGACGAACAATGACATTGTTCTGAACTCTCTCTTACACACATACATACTCTCTTACTTGATACTCAGTCGGTTGCAAGCCAAAACTGAGTGGTTACATTGCTCTACTGCTCTATTGTTCCACTACTCTACTGCTCTACACATTACTGCTCTACTTCCCTTCATTGTACTGCTCTTCACTCCTCACTCTGCACCTATACTCTCATTTTTACTGGTATGTTTTCAGTTTAATTTACAACCTCCAAAACAATATGTCTCTATTTGTATTGCACTTTCTTTTGTTTCTCTTATGCTTCTACTTGTGGTTCTGCTGTCTCCCTTGCAATTAGCATGCCTATTTTGCCATGTGATTACCCTGTAATTCAGCATGTCTACTGCTTTCTTACATTTTTTACTACTATTCTACCCTACCCCGCTAACCCCTAATACATTATAAGCATGACACCTAGTTACTATGTGATCCTGAACAGTTTCCCCTAAACCTAATGTGTAACTCTGTTTAGCACCCCTTAAATCTGATACTGTTAAGTTCATGGCAATGAACACTTTGTGATAGACTATTGTTGTGACTATTTAAGTTCTGTAGTACTTCTCTGGTGTTAACCTGTGTGCAAATATGCTTTCGCATATGAACTACTTGTCCCCAATTCCTCCTTTCCCTATTTGTGTTTGAACTATGTATGTTGATTTGGTCTTGAGTTGCTGATTGTCCTGTTTCTTTTCTTCTTCAAGCTGGTTTTCACTAAGGCAAACTCTTCTATTGCCTTCCAAAACTTATTTAAAACTAATCATTGTCAAAATTGTTTCCAACTCAACTCTTTTAAATCTATGTCAAGCACTCTCACATATACTCTTAGACCACTAGGTTCTGCCCCTTTTGTGTGAGCCTTGCCTTGGGACCCTTGAGTTCCCTCTAAACTTGGACACATAAAAGCTGGCTGTTCCACATTGCACTTACTCTGTCTTGGTTATGCAATCTGGGTGTGAGCAGTGCCCGGGATCCCTTGAGGTCCTTAGGGAACTCTGACACACCCAGATATGAGAAAGGCTATGGAACAATCTTGGCACTTGAGGTGGTTTATTACATAACTCAGGGAGGAAGTCCTAATCAGGTGCTGAAAGTCTGGGCCTGTTTCAGGCTCTCTATAGTGTATTTTTTACTTTTCTTATGTAATTCATTCACATGGTCTGTAATAATTTTTAAACGAATATTGGGGTAACTAGTGAAAAGGGCGGGTATTTACATGTTTGTGGGGTAAGGCGCGTAGAAACCATGCCTATAGGACTTTACATTTCACTATGTTTGGCCTTACCATGTTAGAAACCATGCCTATAGGACTTTACATTTCACTATACTTGCCTTACCATGGTAGAAATCATGTTTAGTAGGATTTTACTATACTTGCCTTACCATGTTAGAAATCATGTTTAATAGGTCTCAAAATCAGTTTCACAAATAGATGCCATACCTATGGGATATAATTTAATCCAGCTTCTGTTATAACAAGTGTTACATGTTTTCTTTCATTGGTCATCATGCCTGCAAAGTTTCTGAAATCAGTGTTAAACAACTAGATGCCATGCCTATAGGGAATAACTGTAGCAATTCTGCCTGTAGATCTTAACTGGTTTAGTTAAATAAATCAACCTAGTCCACGTTTTAGTTCGTTTTGAAACTGGTTTAATTAATGGTTTATTTTCTCTAAAATAAGTTCTTTCAAAAACTGCCTTGATTTGTCATTAGATATCATGCCTATAAGGATTCAAGAGTCCGCTTTAAAAAACTTGCCTTGTTTCACTATATAAAATGTAGTCATCTGTATTCCGCGCCTAGGCAATCTTTAGGCAATGATCTTTAAATAAAACCAGAACCGTCTTTGCGATTAGTGTTTAACTGTCAACGTGTTAAAATCAGTAGGCAAGCCTGATTCGGAATTCTTTTCTGAGTCATGTAATAAATCTGGTCCCACTGTTATCACTTAAATACCTTGTTAGGATCAGAATTTAGACCTTAATTGTGTATGAGTCGTGCTGCCTATGTGCATTACTTGTGGAGGTATATCTGAGCCTTCTATCTGATTTCTGTGTTTTACCCCCTAAATGCAGTCCTATGTGTTTTTATTTTTCGCCTAGTATTTTGCCCTTTAAACTTAAGGGTCTGCCTAGAACCCCCCCTCCCTTATAGGATAGGAGTCCTAAATTCCTCCGGGACTGATAGGAATAGATGGTAACAACATGCAATAGGGGTCGAGACCAACCCTCACTTTAATTACCTTCACGGGGCGGGAAAGGGTAGATATGGATATGATGACCGGTGCGCTAATGCCACGCGTAGCCCCTTTTTAAGGAGTGATTACCGGGCATTGTACTGATGTGATCCTACAGGCTAACCAACCTAGGACACTCCTTAACATTCACAAATATGCTTAGATTGTACTTCTTTTCATTAACTGTTTTTTTAAGCATTTGTGTATTTAAACTTAAATCCCCTACTATTTGAGCCATACTTGTTTACTTGCCTATTGTACAAATTCACACAAAAACTGTTTGGCCGGGAACCACACTAGTGGATCCTGAGGGGTGCCTAACACCTACCCCTTAGGATAATTTCAAGCCCTTACCCTATCTCTGGTTATCAAACGTAGTTATAAATGAACCCTATAGGTGCCCTAACGCACCATAAATCGTTAGGTGGCGACTCTTCAAAAATGCTAACCCCTTTCCCAAAAGGAACGAGTTGTCTCAACCAAAATGTCATAAACCCGATTTCGCGAGAAAAAGGGGGCGCGACATCTTGGGGGAGATTGAAGGGGTAAACCAAGAGAACTTCTTTGAGGTAAGATTATTGAACCTAAAACTCGACCCTATATTGATTCTTACTTGTTTAAACATGAAATTAGTGTGATTTGAAGCCTAAAAATTAGAGAGTTAGGGCTTGGAATTGGAGACATTGATTTGAGGATTTGAGGGGTCGTATGTGGTCGGTTTTTGATGTATTTGATATGTATGAACTCGTGAGAGTGTAAGGATTCTAGTTTTGTAGTTTTTATCAGAATCAGAGATGTCAGCCCGGGGGTCGAGTTTGGCGAATGTCGGGATTTTTGATGTAAATTTGCTATTTTCGAGTGGGCTTTGTTCCCATAGCATATTTTGATGGTATAAATCTATTTTTGGTTAGATTTGGAGCATTCGGTGGCCGAGTCGAGAGGCAAAGGCATCGCGGGCTAAAGTTTGGACCGGATAGAGGTAAGTAATGATTGTAAATGCTGTCCTGAGGGTATGAAACCCCTGATTTCACATCGTCGTGCTACTTTGAGGTGACGCACATGCTAGATGACGAGCGTGGGGTCGTGCACCGTTGGGGATTGTGACCTAGTCCATCCCGTGTGACTGTTAAGTCGCGTATTTGATTAAAACTTGTTTGATATCATTGTCTTTTAGAAAGTATTATCATGTTTTGGGCTGAATGCCATATTTGGGCTCGTGCCAACTATTTCGGACCCTTAGGGGATTTTTACTAATATTCCTCACTATCTTGATTTCATATTTGTACTCAGTAATACTGTATTCTACTGTTTACATAACTCAACCATATTTACTCCGTTTTGACATTTTTAAATGATATTTTGGGCTGAGCATCATGTTTTACTATAGCCCGAGTGGCTTGAGAGATTTTTTTCTGAGTGAGGCCAAGGGCCTGTGTTGTGAGGATATTATGGGAACAGGCTGCGCGCCGCAGCAGTGTTGTACTGATTCATGATTATGAGGCCGAGGGCCGGATTTGTTACGCCACGAGGTGGCTTGTTAAGAGGCTAAGGGCCGGTTTGATTATGCCACGAGATGGCTTGTTATAGCGCTTGGGCTGTAGGAGCCCCTCCAGGAGTCGGCACACTCCCAGTGAGCGCGGGTACCCAATAAGAAATGTGATATTGCCCGAGGGGCTGATGTTGTTTCATGTTATTTCCCAAGGGGCTGATACGAGTGTTTGTGAGGTAGCCCAAGGGGCTGGTTCTGTTGATATTTTGCCCGACGGGCGGTTGTGGTATATGTTTTTTCTGAGGGGCTGTTTAAATTTCTATTCTTTTCTCACTGATTTCATCACTCGCTTGAAACTATTGAAAATTGTTCTAAAAAGGTTTTACTGAACTAAGATGTCTTTTTACGAGTGTTATCGTTTTACGCATTGTTTTGGACTTATACTGTTTTGCTGTAGCGTTATGTTGTGGTTTACGTATTTTCTTACTGCTCAGCTGCCTTTACTTTTATTACTTACTAGTTGGCATACTCACATTACTCCCTGCACCCTGTGTGCAAATCCAGGAGTCTCGGGTCACGCTAGCGATTACTTATTTGTCTTCCAGCAAGCTTTCGGAGTTGACTAGGTAGCTGCTTGGCGTTCGCAGCCCAATGCTTCTCCTTCCTATCTTTATTTCGCCTTGTATTAGCTTTATTTCAGACTATGTTGTCCTTTTTCGTATTTTTAGACGAGTTGTAGTTGCTCATGACTGGTAACACCCCGATGTGGGGCCGTGTTTTGTTTTCGCACTGTTCTATTCTATCTTACATTTTGGGATTTCAGCTAATTAATAACTTTAATGACTTATTGTAATTGTTTGGTTGGTTTTGGGGTTTGTGTTGGCTGGACTTAGTTTCACGACAGGCGCCATCACGAACGGGTCCGTGCAGTTAAATCATATACAAGCAGAAATATAACAACAGAAATCAACAGAATAAAGAGGGAAGGGGACATGCTGCGGTGAAATATCAGATTCTAACAGCAAATCAATACGGAAGCATTATTAAGGGAACACAATGAACATAATATATAAAGCAACAAGAATAATGAAACGGTAACACATGCACGACATCACCCTTCGCGCTTTTACTCTCGTCCTTACCATATGAATCAATAAAATCGGCACGGCATCACCCTTCGTGCATTGCCTCACATAATCATGGCACGGCATCACCCTTCGTGCATTACCTCACAATATAAGCACGACATCACCTTTCGTACATTAACTCTCAAATCATGGCACGGCATCACCCTTCGTGCATTAACACTCATAATATTGGCACGGCATCACCCTTCGTGCTTTACACTCTTTCTCACCCAAACAACAGAAAAATAATATGTCCCGGCAAGGGACTCAACAATATCAACAATCATATCCCGGCAAGGGAATCAACAATATCAACATTACTACCTCGGCAAGGGAATCAACAATATCAACAAACGTCTCGGCAAGGGATTTAGCTATAACCAATCTCGTTTCAACAATCTTTTTACAAAATGAAACTTCAATTTGAGTAAATACTCAACAATAGTCAATAACCAAGAAACTTTCATATGCTTCGTTCAACATTAATAATCATCAATTTGAGCATGATCGATACATAATAGAGTCACAACAATCATGGTACAAGACTCACGGGCATGCTTGACACTAACGTATAGATACTCGTCAGCACACCTATACGTCGTACTCGATACAAACACATAGAAAATAGACCACAACTCCTATTACCTCAAGCTAAGGTTAAGCCAAACACTTACCTCGATTCCACGGACAAATTAAGCCTCTGCTACCGCTTTACCTCTCGGTTCCACTTCCAATTCGCTTGTATTAATGATTTGGAAGAGTTTGTGCCTTTGAAAAATCGCCCAAAGATGTTTTAGGGTTTGAAGAGTTTTATAAATGGATGAAATCCCGTCTGAAATTTCACTTAATAAGGCTCTGATGTCCCAATTGCGACCAGGTTTGCAATTGCGAACCCTTAAGGACCCTGCTACCTTCGCATTTGCGACTCCTGCCTCCTTCGCAGTTGCGAAGAAATCGTCGCATTTGCGACTTCTGGGATATACTGAAGACTTCGCATTTGCGAGATATGGCTGGCCTTGGGTTCTTCACATTTGCGACAAATGTCTCGCATTTGCGACCCCTGCTTACATCGCAATTGCGATGCCTGATCTCGCATTTGCGAGATCAGAAGCCAGCTACACATCTGCAACACACCAGCAATTCTCCTAAGTCCAATTTCACTCCGTGGCCTATCCAAAACTCACCCGAGCCCTCGGGGCTCAAAACCAAATATGCACGTAAGTCTAAAAATATCATACAGACTTGCTTGTGCAATCAAATCATCAAAATAACATCAACAACTACAAAATTAACCTCAACTTCATGAAATTCTCCAAGAACATTGAAATTTTCATTTTCTCAACTATAGGTCCCATTTATACCAAACCAATTCCGATTCTTACCAAATTTCACAGATTCGACTTATTTATTATTTTAAACTTGTATCGAGCTCCGGAACCAAGATAGGGCCCGATACCATCAAGAACATGCATCATTTCATTTCAACAAGCCTTTATATTTTCCAGCAAACAATTTTCTTTAAAAATTCTTTTCTTGGGCTTGGGACCTCGGAATTTGAGTCCTGGCATACGCCCAAGTCCCATATTTTACTACAGACCCTACAGGACCGTTGAATCACGGGTCCGGATCCGGGTCCGTTTACTAAGAATGATGACCAAATTAAACTTTAATCAATTTTAAAGGCCAATTTCATTATTTATCTAAAATTTCACATAAAAGCTTTCCAGAAATGCGCCCGGACTGCGCACGCAAATCGAGGTGAGCAAAAAAGGAGGTTTTCAAGGCCTCGGAACGCAGTTTTGACTTCTAAAACAAGAGATGACCTTTAGGGTCATCACATTCTCCACCTCTAAAACAACTGTTCATCCTCGAACGGACATAGAAAAGTACCTGAGTCGGTGAAAAGATGAGGATAACGGTTCCGCATATCGGACTCGGACTCCTAGGTCGCTGCCTCAACAGGCTGACCCCTCCACTGCACACGAACTGAAGGAAAATTCTTCGATCTCAACTGACGAACCCGCCGGTCTAGAATAGCTACCGGCTCCTCCTCATAGGTCAAGTCCTTGTCCAACTGGACAATGCTGAAGTCTAACACATGGGATGGATCGCCATGATACTTCCAAAGCATGGACACGTGAAACACTGGATGCACTGCCTATAAACTCGGCAGCAACGCAAGTGTATAAGCAACCTCTCCCACTCGATCGAGAATCTCAAAAGGACAGATGAATTTAGGGCTTAGCTTGCCCTTCTTCCCAAATCTCATCACGCCCTTTATGGGCGACACCCGGAGCAACACTCGCTCTCCGACCATGAATGCCACATCACGAACCTTGCGGTCTCCGTAACCCTTTTGCCTGGACTGAGCTGTACGAAGCCTATCCTGAATGATCTTAATCTTGTCCAAGGCATCCTGTACCAAATCCGTACCTAACAACCGAGCCTTTCCCGGCTCAAACCACCTAACTGGTGATCGACACCGTCTACCATATAATGCCTCATAGGGGGCCTTTTGGATGCTCGACCGGTAGCTGTTGCTGTAGGCAAACTCCGCTAATGGCAAGAACTGATCCCACAAACCTCCAAAGTCAATAACATAAGCTCGGAGCATATCCTCTAAAATCTGAATAGTACGCTCGGACTGTCCGTCCGTCTGAGGATGAAATGCTGTTCTCAACTCGACCTGAGTACCCAACTCACGCTGAACTGCCCTCTAGAAATGCGAGGTAAACTGCGTACCTCGGTCAGAAATAATAGACACAGGCACACCATGAAGACGTACAATCTCCCGGATATAGATCTCAGCTAACCTCTTTCAAGAATAGGGGACTGCCAAAGGAATGAAATGCGCTGACTTGGTCAGCCTATCAACAATAACCCATATCGCGTCGAACTTTCTCTGAGTCCGTGGGAGTCCAACAACGAAGTCCATAATGATACGCTCCCACTTCCACTCAAGAAACTCAATCTTCTGGAACAAACCACTAGGTCTCTGATGCTCGTACTTTACCTGCTGACAATTCAAACACCAAGCTACATACGAAACATTATCCTTCTTCATTCTCCTCCACCAATAATGCTGCTGCAAGTCCTGATACATCTTAGCGGCGCTCGGATGAATAGAATACCGGGAACTATGGGCCTCCTCTAGAATCAACTCACGAAGTCCATCCACATTAGGCACACAAATACAACCCTGCATCCCCAAAACTCCATCATCTCTCACTGTAACCTGCTTCGCACCCCCGTGCCGCACCGTGTCCCTAAGGACAAGCAAATGAGGATCATCATACTGTCGATCTCGGATACGCGCAAATACTGAAGAATGAGCGACAATGCAAGCTAGCACACGGCTGGGCTCAGAAACATCCAACCTCACGAACTGATTGGCTAAAGCCTGAACATCCGAAGCCAGCGGTCTATGGCCGACCGGAATATACGCTAGACTGCCCATACTGGCTGACTTCCTACTCAAAGCATCATCCACTACATTCGCCTACCCCGGATGATACAAGATGGTGATATCATAGTCTTTTGAAAGCTCCAACCACCTCCTCTGCCTCAAATTGAGCTCCTTCTGCTTGAACAAATACTGCAAACTCTTATGATTCGTGAGCACCTCACATGATACGACATATAAGTAATGCCTCCAAATCTTCAGCGCGTGGACAATGAGTGCTAGCTATATGATTGTCGTATCCTAGCCTCGTCACTACTTCGACGAGGTTAGGCTCGACACTTACTCAATACATGGGGTCGGTTGTACTGATACTACACTTGCACTCTTTGTGCAGATTTCGGTACCGGACCCAGTGAGTAGCTGAGGTAGCTGTCTTCAGTCCAGGGAGACTCAGGTAGATCTGCTGGCGTCCGCAGAGCCTAAAGTCCCCCTTCTCTGTTTAGCTTTTCTGCTGTCTCTTTTCATTCCGATAATAGTTGTACTTTTCTTTCCATACTTGTATTTGTAGTAAAAATCTTAGTTGTTCGTGAATTTGTGACTACCAGATTCGTGGGTAGACATGTATTGGAGTATTTTGATTTAATTTATCTCTTCCGCATTTATCATTTTTTTTACTTTAGTTTATGTTTATAATCGTTTGGGCTGATTGTTATTGTGTAGAACCGTAATAGTTGGCTTGCCTAGCTTTCACGAGTAGGCGCAATCACAACTCCCACGGGTGGGAAATTCGGGTCGTGACAAGTCCTATTTCTAACAAGTCTAAATAACATCCACTCGAAATTTCTCAGAAAATCAAATTCGAAAGTTAAACCCACATATTTAAGCTTGTTAAAAATCTAATTTTCACTACCCAAATGGATTTGATTTGTTGAACTAATATTTGAATCCCAGTTACTGATTCGAAAATTAACTTAAAAGCTTAAGCAATCTTTTTTTAAAATCGAATATTTCGAGAACCTATTGGACTTGGATGTTGAATCTTTAGCCTATTACTTTTTAGGCTAGTTAGTTTATATTAAAATATGGGCTATAAAATTGAAAAGTTGGGAGCCCCGTTACTTATATGTGAAATTTTCGGGAGAAATTCAAAAATAGCTTGATTTACAAGTGGTCGTTCAAAAATAGCCCAGTTTCAAAAGTAATCGAAATTTAGCCACTTTTCATGTAAAGATAAATCTGAGCGAAAGCACTATTCAAAACCCGGAAAATACGCCAGTATATTATGCTGGAGTTCCAGCATAAGTATACTTGAACTCCAGCATATTATATTGGAGTTCCAGGATAAGTATGCTGGAACTCCAGCATAATATGATGGAGTTCCAGCATAAGTACAGTAGAACTCCAGCATAATATACTGGAGTTCCAGCAAAGTATACCAGTCCAGTATAATATGCTGGAAGTTCATACACAAGTGCTCGAATCTCCAGTATATTATGCCGGAACTTTCCATGTGTTGGAGTTCCAGCATAATATGCTGGAAGTTCATACACAGGTGCACCGAACTCCAGTATATTATGCTGGACCGGTCTCTGTTGCAGCAAAATAGTGGCTATTTTTTATTGACTTGGTAAATGCTGGCTATTTTTGAATGACCAGTCCGAAAACTAGCTAGACCGTGCTATTTTTACGAAATTTTCCGATATATATTCTCTTCCTATTTTATTGTTTGTTCTGTCCCAATTTGAAGTGTCTATTTTGACTAATATATACAGTAATAGAGCTAGGAGCTGAAATTAATTAAAGCGCTCAAAAATTGGATAGAGATACGGTAAACAGGTAAAATTGTATTTAGATTTGGGCAATAGATAATATTATAAGCTTTTTTTTTTTTTTTTTTTTTTTAAAATAACCATAACCTTAACACATTGGAGACAATCTGTTATGTGATTAAAAGTTAAGAAAAGTATAAACCGGATTATCTTTATTTTCTAGTGAGCATATATTTATTGCTACTAATTAGGAGCGTACATATGAAATCGACAAACCGTATCAAACCGATAATCTGAGTCAACCGAGGAAAAAAACCTGACTATGGTTTGGTTTGATTTGGTCTGGTGTTAGAAAAAAGACCCGACCATAATTGGTTGATTTTGTTTTAACTAAAAAAGTCAAACCGAAACCAAACCAACCTGGCATTACATGTATGCAAGTTTTAAAAATATTTTATACATAAAAATAATTATTGTAATATAATTTATAAATATAATTTAAACTATTTAATAGTTCTCTCTTTTAATGTAGTATTTCAAGCTTGGACTTAGAACTTTTGAATGATCAAATATGTTTTATAGTCCATAAAAGTTAGTAACTCAAATAAAGCCCAAAGAAAAATCAAATCAATACTAGTGCTAACAAAAAAAAATTCAATTCAATACTAGAAATGAAAATATTATTGGATATTTATTTTTTTAGTTTCACTTTGATTTAGATAGTGAAAATGCATAACTCATTTTTAATATTATCTAGTCATGTAATTAATACTTAGTGTTTATTAGTCGTACTTATTTTAACATGACTTAGTACTTTTACATTATATTTATTTTTATTATGGCTTCTTAATTAGCAATATTTAACTTATGCGATTTGTTGAGTATTTTATTATAATTCTGACTTATCTCACATTATTTTATATTATTTTATTTGATAACATCTTATATAGTCTTATCCTTCTAGGACCTAAGAATATTAGTGCACAAATTATAAATTTTATGCTACGAAGATTTTGCCGGAAAAAAACGCGAAAACTCCGAAAAATCCGAGAAAAAACGCGATTGAAAAACCCGATTTTTGTTGGTTTGGTTTGGTTTGTAAATTTAAAAATTCGAGACAATTAGTTTGGTTTGTTAATTGAAAAATTCGATCCAGCCCGACCTATGTATACCCCTACTACTAATCACATATATTCAATTTCAAATAGCAGGCACAAAATATTTGCTGCACATATTCATAAACCTTCCTAATAATAATTAGAGTCAACCCAAAATGCATGGATGAAAAAATACACTATACATTTATACGCCTAACCTTTCTTTTTTCAGNCCAACCTTTTCTTTTTCAGGTACTAGTATCCGCACCCGCGCGTTGCGCGGAGAATATTAAATATAATATTTCATACAAAAATATTACTTTAAAAATGCGATAGACAAAAAGGAGCATGCAAATACTATTATTGTATGAACATGTAAATGCACTGTTATTATACATATGGAATAGTGAATTGCATCACAAAGCCTAATAGCAACCCTAGGGAGTCTCTGCAATTTATGTTTTCACAGAGGTCTCTCAAATGGAGTAACGACCCGACCGGCGTTTTGAGCTCTAGCACGCCGTTCAGCAGTTTGAGGCCACGAGCAGCTTCATTTAAGGTATTATGACTTGCACCCGTGGTCGGAATTGAATTTCGGGAAGTTCGGAGTTGATTCGGAAAGAGAATTCTCATTTCGGAAGCTTCAAGTTAAAAGAATTAACTAGGATTGGATTTTTGAGTAAACGACCTCAGCATTGGGATTCGAAGGCTCCAGCAGATTCGTATGATGATTTCAGACTTGGGCGTATGCCCGGATCGGATTTTGGATGGTCCGGGAGCGTTTTGGCGCCTATTGTGGAAGTTAGCATTTTGGGAAGGAAATTCATAAGTTTGGGTTGAGTGCATTTTAGTCGGGGAGTAGCTCCGCATGGTGATTCTGGTATTGGTAGCGCGATCAGAAGTGAATTCGGAGGTCCATGGGTCATTTTGGAGTCATTTGGCTAAAGATAGAAAATTTGAAGGTTTTGAGAAGTTTGACTGGAAGTGGACTTTTTGATATCGGGGTCGGAATCCGATTCTGAAAGTTGGAGTAGGTCCGTAATGTCGAATATAACTTGTGTGCAAAATTGGAGGTCAATCAGACGTGATTTGACGGGTTTCGGCATCGAATGTAGAAGTTTGAGATTCTAATATTCATTAAGCTTAGATTGGAGGTCGATTCATGATTTTGGCGTTGTTTGATATGAGTTGAGACCTCCAGCAAGTCCGCAATGTGTTTTGGGACTGGTTGGCATGATTGGTTGGGGTTCCGGAGGCTTCGAGTGGATTTCGGGTGGCTATCAGATCGAAATGGAATTTTTGGGAAGGCTGAAGCTGCTTGTTGCTGTCATAACCGCACCTGCGGTTGCTAAACGCAGGTGCGAGACCGCAGAAGTGTTCCATCTATCGCAGAAGCGGCCCAAGGCCAGGCAGCCCAAGACCGCAGATGCGGCCCTAAATCCGCAGAAGCGGAATCGCAGAAGCGGTGGGCCTGTCCGCAGAAGCGGCCCAGACCGCAGAAGCGGTCTTCTTTCCGCAGAAGCGGTGGTCGCAGGTGCGGCCCAGGATCGCACATGCGAAAATCGCAGGAGGCAGTGGCCTTCATTTATTCGGGCTCTAGGCCATTTTTGTTCATTTTCACTCATTTCTTGGGCGATTTTGGAGCTCTTGGAGGGGTGATTCCGCCTAGCATTGTGTGGTAAGTTATTTCTAGTTAATGTGAGTTTAATACTTGAGTTTTGAGTAGATTAACACATGAAAATTAGTGAAAATCATGGGAATAGAGTAAAACCTAGGGTTTTGTTAAAAACAAGATTCAACCATGAAATTTGTTGTAGAATGAAGTAGAAATCATATATTCTTGATCCTTAGGTTATAAAGAACAACTTTCTTCGAAAAATTTCGGAATCCGGGCACGTGGGCCCGGGGTCGAATTTTAGGAATTTTGTGTTTAAGGTTGGGAAATTGCTTAAATAGTTAGAATGCGATCTTGCGAGCTTGTATTGACTAGTTCATACCTCGTTTATCTAGTTTTG
Organism: Nicotiana attenuata; assembly: GCF_001879085.1. Classification (NCBI taxonomy): domain Eukaryota; kingdom Viridiplantae; phylum Streptophyta; class Magnoliopsida; order Solanales; family Solanaceae; genus Nicotiana; species Nicotiana attenuata. Next base: position 24,503 of record NW_017673324.1, read on the forward strand.
GATCGTTCGGCTCCAAATTGAGGGTTTGAGCTCGTTCTTGGTATTGGAAGTACGCTTTGGAGCGAGGTGAGTCTCCTTTCTAACCTTGTAAGAGGGAATTATCCCCATAGGTGAAATAACTGATTATGTGCTCTTATTTGTGGTGGCTACGTATACACGCGGTGACGAGCGTCCGTGCGTAGCTACTAATATGTGTAAGTCCGGGTAGTCTAGGACCCAGAAGCGTGCTATACTTGGAATATTTGTAATCTTATTGACAGTTAAATTTCTTAAATCCTACCGAATTGGTAAATGAACTTCTAAGAGAATTAAACTTTATTTTTCTTAAATCGTTGAAAGAGAAGTGGCTTTTATTTGGGTAAATGTTCCCCGATAAATTCTAAATTTGCTGTTTGAGCATGTATTTCTATATGTACTTGCGTCGCATGTGTGATTCGCGAGCAGGGTGCTTGTTTACTTAAATTTGACCGCGTCGCATGTATGATTCGCTAGCGGGGCAATAGATGCATCTATGATTCACGCCGTTCAACCCTCGGCCGTGCACATTTTACATTTATGTTGGATCGGGCCGTACGACCTTGACATGAGTTGCGCATGCTTGTATTGCTTGCGTTGAGATTTATTGATATTGATATCTGCTCTCCCCGACTTGAGATAATTGTTAATCAATGAATTAAGAATCCGGAGACTTTTAATAAAAAGGAACTTTTACCTGTTTCGTGACTCATTTGAATCTACTGTTGTTCTTAATAAATCCGTGAGTCATCGCATTAATAATATTATTATTGGACCTTTGGTAAGTGTCGAAGTTGCCATCTCGTTTCTACTTCTTCGAGATTAGGCGGGATACTTACTAAGTACACGTTATTTTGGTACTCATGCTACACTTGCTGTGCATTTTGTTGCACAGGTGCAGGTATTTCTAGTGGCCTACTGCGCGTAGCAGCATGGGTGACACGGAGACTCGGGGAGCTGTATTTTCTCGAGGACACCCTCAGCTAGTATAGTCTCTCTCAGCATTGTATTTACTTTCTGTCCAATTTGTGTTCCGGACAGTTGTTGTACTTTATTCGAGTTCTTAGAAATTGCTCATGCACTTGTGACACCGGGTTCTGGGATGGTTATGAAGTATCTTGTATTAACTGCTTATCATTCAATTTGATATGAGACGATTATCTTTTGCTGGTAAATTTGAAGGAAAATCATAGTTTTCAAGAGTATTAAAATGAGAATTTAATGAAGTATTTTTGTTGGCTTGCGTGACAGTGGTGTCCGGCGCCATCACGACCCTTCGTGGAATTTAGGTCGTGACAACATGGTATCAGAGCACTAGGTTCCCTTAGGTCACACGAGTCATGAGCAAGCTTAGTAGAGTCTCGCGGATCGGTACGGAGACGTATGTACTTATCTTCGGGAGGCTACAGGGCTGTTAGGAGTACTTCCCTTCTTGATTCCTCATCGTGCGTTTTGATTCCTTGAGGCTTATGCCCTTGTTTCCTTCCTACTCAATCTTATGCGCCACGAACCGCTGGTTATAAATCGAGAATCGAAGAATTGTAATGGCACTACGGATATGGTGCGGGATGTTTCTCCCGGTATAGTTGGTTGGACTATTGTCGTTGCCTTGCAGAAGGATTTTTCTATTGTTTCGACGCAGTAGTTGTGCTTCTAAGAGCTTGGAGGCTATGCACAGGTTACTATGATGCTCACGATTGGTTATCGCACAGAATCGACTTGATGGTAGGATACTTGCCTATGTGTTGGGGCGGTTGATGATTTGAAGGGAAGGCTACTCAGTGCACGATTCAGAGATCTGATATCTCATTTCCAGCGGAGGGAAAACAATTGGCCTATGAATGCCCAGATTTGGGGTGATGGAGTAGCGAGACTTGGTATTTTCGAGCATGGTGGAATTTTCATCTACGATGTAGTGTCGTCGTCCTCGATTGTATGTGTTAAGTTCGTTGGTGTTATGGTCTTCTGCAATTCGCTTTTGGGGAAAGATACTATGAAATAATATTGGAGAAACGCTGTCAGAGATCGCAGGGTGCGGTGGTTCAGGATTGAATCAGTGTTTCTAATGTTGACGGCTCGAGATCGATGATCTTCGGAAAGGTTTAAAGTTAGTAGCGATTTGTGGGTTCAAGTGCTACAAAGGTAGATTTTATTTAAGGCAACAACTGAGTAGCAAAGGATGAGGAAGGAGATGTGGGGAGAGTCAGGCGGTGGTTAAAATTTCTAGAAGGCCAGGTGTAAGAAGTAAAGGTCGAGTAATCGATTAAACGGGTGAGTTCCGCCAAAGTGGGAGAGTGGCGGAATTGCATATGGGCTTTGTGGTAGGATGACTACGCACCTTAAGGAGAGTTTGAAACGATTTGAGGATCTTAGTGATTGGTGTTGGGGTCTACGGATTTAATTTGAAGTATGGGCTATTATGCGACAGGAGATTTGATACAACGGAAAGGAGCTGCTTGAAATAAAGAAGGATACAAAATAACTTTGAACAAGAAGGATGTTGCCGCATATTTAATTGATGTCCATAAGGGGTGGATGGACTTGTGCAGCTAGAGAGTGAGCTCGAACTCAGGAGGGGTTATCGATGTCGTAGTGATTGTACCCCGTACTGCAGCGTTGGGAGATGTCGGCGCGTAAATCCCACCGGTGAGTTATCTCTAGTGGGCAGATCGGCGGTCGCATGGTTGGCGAAGCTCCTGCGAAGAATTCTATTGGCTATACAGCAAAGAGATCGGTCAAGTCAACGTGGTTGATGATTCAGAGTATAAAAAGGGGGTTTTACAGGAAGATTCCGAGAATTTTGGCTGTTGATTGCGCAAGGTTATGTCAATAAGAGATAAAGGATCCTGGTGATGTCCAGAGTTGTGTAATAATGGCTTCAAGCTAAGTGGGAGAGTCCCACCGCCTATGATTAGGGTTGCATGGTTCACTACTTGCGAGGTTTCTGGTTATTAGCATATTGATGGGTCATTTCAGCTACGGAAAGGACATAAGTTGTGAATTGAGCAAAGGAATTCTTAAAGGTGTGCTATGGTTGGCCTTATTGGCTCATGTTTAGACTTTGGGAAGGATTCAGGATTTATGCCTTGTATAGATGTGGGTTTCAAGGGAAATGATTCTGCCGGGTGCTTCGTCGAGAGGGTATTGATGTGCTAGAAGATTTATGGAGTTGATTATATTCGGGGCCAAGTCAGAGCGGGTGGCTCTCAACAACGGTCCTAGTGGATTCAAAGGGGTAAAGTGTTGTGCCTAATGGCTTCGAGCCTATAGGTACAGTTAAGAATCAAGCCTTGTAGCAGCTTATGAGGAGGTGCCCAGAAGGTTCTATGATGTTTTGACATGCAGTGTAGCAATTGGGAGGTATGAAATAGTTTGTGGGATTTGAGACAGCATGGTCTCGTGATTCAAGGTCACTCGGGCTGAGTGCGGATGTAGTATTCTATGTGTTGAATGGAGTTATTATTATTTCTAAGGCAATCGAGAATAAATTGGAAGAAGATAGATTGATTAGCCATAGTTGAATTGGCATATTGGTGGCAGTGATCAGTTCCTTCAGCGCGGTCAAGTTATGCAAGTGATTTGTGGCGGTACATGCGAGGCTTGTCGGCCGCCGTAATTGATGTTATTCAGAAGTATTCCACTGTTATGGCCTATCATATGTAGGCGGGTCCCGGAAGGGCTATGGTGGCTTAGAGCACTACTTAGATTTTTGGCATATTCTACGGTTATGAGAATTCACCTATGTGTTGCTATGGTTCTCCTGAAGTGAGTTAAGTGAAAAGTTTTTAAACGATGAAGTGTTAATCTATTAGTGGTTCCGGAGTTATGATGAAAATCGTGTTCTATCGTATATTGGCGTGTTGGGTGCCGTGAGTGGTATGGAATTTGAAGTGAGGATCAAGGTTACAGTTCGGTGTTGACAAGAATGTCACGAGCTCGGAAGAGCAGGAAAGAAGTTTCGATGTTTAAAGTAAGTTGGTACTGTCTTCAGCGTCACCTGAGATCGGTGTTTTATGAAAAAGGCTTTTGCATCCTGGCTAAGGATTTTCGATCGCTTTTCAGCGTTAGTGCGACCGGTGGTTTGGATGTATAGACCTGTTATCCGTTACGGAATGGTTGTGGGAGTGTTCCCCACGGGAAGGCTGTATAAGTGTGGAGTGTAGTCACTTGATTGATTGAAGAGTTAAACCAAGTATGAAGATTGTGGTGATGTTGTTAAATTGAGAAGTGATGCTTGGAGGGCACTCGGTTTATTGGGTTGTGGACTATGGAGGATTACTCCGGTTATCATGGTTGTCCTTATGTGTTATGAGAAAAAGGGGGAGTATTTATGGGCCTTTGAAAGGTTATTAGCCTAGTTCGATGCGATCAGAACCAGCTTGAGGTCTGTGGATGGATTTAAATGTGGATATGAGCTCTATATCAGGCCAGATGTGTTCATTTCAGTAATGCGCTCCTTATGGAAGAGCAGTCAGGGTGTTATTTCGTCGTCAGTTATTTCATGTAATGATATATTACGCCGTGGGGGTTGTGAGACGGCTTGGTGAATTGCTTATGTGTTGAGGTTCCGCGTAGAGATGAGGTTATATGAGCAAAATGGCTCTTGAGATTCAGATCGTATATCGCACCTCGGTTGTGCTTGGGTTTTGTAGCTTATAGCTCTATATGTCTCCCCATGGACGGTATTATGCACTTAGCGTGCTTGTGACTGATATTCGATATCTTGTTGTAATGAGCAATCTAGCTCGGTGTGTACCTCCTTATGTGAATCTTATGTGTGGATCGGGTGGCACGCCGCCATGGGTATGTTGTTTGGATCGGGTTGCGCACCGCAATAATATGATGTTGAGTACAGTTCCCCGTAGCAGTTTTTATGTGTCTTGTTTCCTCTTTTCCTGAGAAAAACTTATATTAGTTGTGTGCCCGCGTCGCATGTATGATTCGCGAGCGGGGTGTCTATTTAATTATGTTGACCGCGTCGCATGTATGATTCGTGAGCGGGGCAATTTGATTTCCTTTTCAGAGTTCGATTTCCTTTGTATCGCGTTCGAATTGGTAGCCTATTGGCACATTGTGGCATCATATGAGACTTTTGATCATGTCCGGGGTGGCTTATTGCCTGAGCGGTTTGTACTGGGTGAGACAAAATCATTGGATTTAGGATCAGTGCAATCTGATTATATGAAGTATATTAAGGAGCAAATACCATTATTTGGTTCAAAATGAGGTGATGGTTCTTGTCAGGAGTATAGGCCTGATGAATTGTTGATTCGGCATATGGTTATGAATTTGTACACACCTCTTCCGTCTTGGCGGTATTGTAAGAGTTAGAGCAAGACCTATGTAGGTCATGAGGTGTAATGGGAGCATCAGATTCGTGGAATTTCGACTAATTTGATTAGAGAATGTTATTGTGGTCCTGTGAATAAAGTGGTGCAAGGTGTGGATTCATCTAAGGTATGCGGTCATGTTTTGGTGTTGTGGGTAGTTATTGATACGGTGTTCGTATGATGGAAACAGGCCTGGCAGAGAAGTCCGGATGTTGGAATTGGGCTCTAAGGCTTATTTGCTTAAGTGAAAAAGGATATCTTTCAAATGGATCGAGATAGGGTGCCCAGTTGAGTTGTGGTGGCACGGGTAGGTGCTCGAGGTATTAAACAGTGATTTCGGATAACTCCAGCACGGTTCTTAGCACGTTCGAGGACGAACGTATTTTTAAGTGGGAGAGGATGCAACGACCCGATCGGTCGTCTTGAGCTCTAGCGCGTCGTTCAGCAGTTTGAGGCCACGAGCAGCTTCATTTCAGGTATTATGACTTGCACGCGTGGTCTGAATTGAATTTCGGTATGTTCGGAGTTGATTTGGAAAGAGAATTCAACTCCGAACATAC
>NW_017673324.1:31740-40533 GCF_001879085.1 Nicotiana attenuata
GAGCTTGTATTGACTAGTTCTTACCTCGTTTATCTAGTTTTGGATCGTTCGGCTCCAAATTGAGAGTTTGAGCTCGTTCTTAGTATTGGAAGTACGCTTTGGAGCGAGGTGAGCCTACTTTCTAACCTTGTAAGAGGGAATTGTCCCCATAGGTGAAATAACTGATTATGTGCTCTTATTTGTGGGGGCTACGTACGCACGAGGTGACGAGAGTCCGTGCGTAACTACTAATATGTGTAAGTCTGGGTAGTCTTGGACCCAGAAGCATGCTATACTTCGAATATCTGTAATCTTATTGACAGTTAAATTTCTTAAATCCTAACGAATTGGTAAATGAATTTCTAAGAGAAATAACCTTCATTTTTCTTAAATCGTTGAAAGAGAATTGGCTTTTATTTGGGTAAATGTTCCTCGATAAATTCTAAATTTGCTGTTTGAGCATGTATTTCTATGTGTACTTGCGTCGCATGTGTGATTCGCGAGCAGGGTGCTTGTTTACTTAAATTTGACCGCGTCGCATGCATGATTCGCGAGCTGGGTAATAGATGCACCTATGGTTCGCGCCGTTTGACCCTCGGCAGTGCACATTTTACATTTATGTTGGATCGGGCCGTACGATCTCGGCATGAGTTGTGCATGCTTGTATTGCTTGCCTTGAGATTTATTGATATTGATATCTGCTCTCCCTGACTTGAGATAATTGTTAATCAATGAATTATGAATCCGGAGATTTTTAATAAAAAGGAACTTTTACCTGTTTCGTGACTCATTTGAATCTACTGTTGTTCTTAATAAATCCGTGAGTCATCGCATTAATAATATTATTATTGGACCTTTAGTAAGTGTCGAAGTTGCCATCTCGTTTCTACTTCTTCGAGATTAGGCGGGATACTTACTGAGTACACGTTGTTTTCATACTCATGCTACACTTGCTGTGCATTTTGTTGCACAGGTGCAGGTATTTCTAGTGGCCTAATGCGTGTAGCAGCATGGGTGACACGGAGACTAGGGGAGCTGTATTTTCTCAAGGACACCCGCAGCTAGTATAGTCTTTCTCAGCATTGTATTTACTTTCTGTCCAATTTGTGTTCCGGACAGTTGTTGTACTTTATTTGAGTTCTTAGAAATTGCTCATGCACTTGTGACACCGGGTTCTGGGATGGTTATGAAGTATCTTGTATTAACTGCTTATCATTCAATTTGATCTGAGACGATTATCTTTTACTGGTAAATTTGAAGGAAAATCACAGTTTTCAAGAGTATTAAAATGAGAATTTAATGAAGTATTTTGGTTGGCTTGCCCGACAGTGGTGTCCGGCGCCATCACGACCCTTAGTGGAATTTGGGTCATGATAAATAGTGTTTGAGTATACAGTATGAGCCCATGGCAAGTCACCCCACTTTCATAATGTACTTTGATATTGTTTTCTCATAAAAATCGTCTTCTTTATTCAATTGCTCAACTGCTCTCTTAATCATCTGTAAAAGAAAGCGAGAGATTAATTATAGTTGCTAAACTTTGTATGAATTTGTCACGACCCGGATTTCCCACCCTCGGGGGTCGTGATGGCGCCTACTCGTAGAAGCTAGGCAAGCCACGAAATGCATAAATCTTAATTCATTCATTTTAATCCCTTTTAACAACTTAAAATAAACAGGCTGTTAACATTAGAATAATTGCGGAGATGAAATCAAGCGGAAGACTTAGACTAATATAAGACCAAAGTAAATGTGAAAATGCCAATATGTGTCTCTACCCAGAAACCGGTGTCACAACATTCACGGACTGTCTATGATTACTACATACAAATATCTGAAAGAAAGAAACTCAGTCTGTCTCGGATACAAGTGATAACAGAACATAATTGTAGATAGAAGAGACGCCGGGCCTGCGGACGCCTGCAGGACTACCTCGGGATCTCTGGACTGAAGGCTGGCTCCCTAAGTGCTACTGCCCAAATGCTGCTCCGGTATCTGCACATAGTGCAGAGTGTAGTATCAGCACAACCGACCCTATATGCTGGTAAGTGTGTGGCCTAACCCCGGCGAGGTAGTGACGAGGCTAGGACCAGACTCCAGGTAAACCTGTGCAGTTATATAATATACAGCGGAAAATAACAGAAATAACAGTTTAAATGGGAGGGGGTACATGCTACGGGGAACATGTCAATTCAGCAGGAACTAAAGAGAGATATGGAAGAACAACTCAGAATCTACAACCAAACAATAATAGAAATGTTGTGGCGCGCAACCCGATCCAATATAACAGTTAACACTGTTACGACGTGCAACCCGATCCAATATATAGTATTGTTGCGGTGTGCAACCTGATCCAATATACATAGTATTGTTGCGGCTTGCAACCCGATCCAATATATAGTATTGTTGCGGCGTGCAACCAGATCCAATATATAGTATTGTTGCGGCGTGCAACCCGATCCATATTTAATATATATATATATATATATATATATATATATATATATATATATATATATATATATATATATATATATATATATATATATAATATCAACAACAACCATACCAAGTATCCCGGCAAGGGATCATTAATAACTACTCTATCCAGGCAAGGGATTTAACAGTAAAAGAATAAATACTTCCCAGCAAGGGAGAATCATCTATATCCAATCTCAACTCAACTTCTACTCATCTCAGATAACACAAATACCCAATCATAAGTACTTTCCACGAAAAACAAACTCAATCCTTGCTCAATATCAAGGATCATCAATTAAAGCATTCATAGTATCATTTAAGAACATAACAATTCGCAATTTAAGACTCACGATCATGCTCGACACCAACGTATAGATACTCGTCACTATGCCTATACGTCGTACTCAACAAGAAGCAAATAGCAAATACGACACAACTACTAATCCCTCAAGCTAAGGTTAGACCAAACACTTACCTCAAACTTCTACGGCCAACTCAAGCCTCAAACACCGCCTTTCCTTTCGAATTTTGCTCCAACACAATCGTATCTATACATAATCGACTCAATAACAACGATAAATGCTAAACAATCCAATTCTAATGCTTAATTATAACTTTCCAATCATTCTTTCCAAAAACCCAAAAATTGACCCCGGGCCTGCTTGGTCAAAACACGAGGTTCAGACCAAAACCCGATCACCCATTCACCCACGAGCCCGAATATATCATTCATTTTGAAATCCGACCCCAAAACGAGGTCAATTTCCCAAATAATCAAAAAACCCTAACTCTATCCAATTCCCCAATTTTCTACCATTAAAACCCTAAGATTATTGATAAAAGTTGATGAAAAGCATTAGATAATTGAAAGAAATCAGTTAGCGATTGCTTACTTGTGATTTGGGAGGAAAATCTCTTGAGAAAATCGCCCTAGTTCTTCTATTTTTGTGAAAGTTTGAAAGAAAATCGCTGAAGTTATGTTTTTAAAAAGACTCACTGCCCGACTTCCGCATCTGGTGCTCAGGGGTCGCATCTGCGCAACCGCATGTGCGGAAAAGTTGTCGCTTCTGCGGAAATGCTAGGCCCCGCTGGGGCCGCACCTGCGAGAAAGGACCCGCTCCTGCGCAACCGCATGTGCGGAAAATTGTCCGCGTCTGCGTAAGATTCCGCACTTGCGATGCACCTCTCGCCCCTACGAGTCTGCATCTGCGGCACAAGAACCGAAGGTGCGGTTACACCAGAACTGGTGCAACAGCAGAATTTTCCTAAGTTTAAACACCCCAGAACCTACGCGAAACTCACCCGAGCCCTCGGGGCTCAAAACCAAACATACGTACTAACTCAATAACATCATACGAACTTATCCGTGCGATCAAATTGCCAAAATAACCTCAATAACAACGAATTAAAACTCAAAAATCAAAGAATTTCCTCTAACTTCTTAAAACATCAATTTTTGCAATTTAGGCCCGAATCATGTCAAATGACATCCGTTTTATACCAAATTTCACAGAATCATCTTAAATCATATATAAGACCTGTACCGGGCGCCGGAACCAAAATGCGGGCCCGATACCAACATGTTCTAATCAAATTTCATTTCAAAATCCTTTAAATAATTTCAGAAAATAATTTTCTTTAAAAATTCATTTCTCGGGCTTGGGACCTCGGAATTCGATTCCGGGCATACGCCCAAGTCCCATATTTTCCTACGGACCCTCCGGGACCATCAAATCACGGGTCCGGGTCCGTTTACCAAAAATGTTGACCGAAGTCAAATTAATTCATTTTATAGTCAAAATTTATCATTTTTCACAGATTTTCTCATTTAAGCTTTCCGGCTACACGTCCGGACTGCGCACGCAAACTGAGGTGAAGATAAAAGAGGTTTTCAAGGCCTCGGAAACACAGAATTAAATTTAAAAGCAAGTGATGACCTTTTGGGTCATCACATTCTCCACCTCTAAAACAACCGTTCGTCCTCGAACGAACAGAAGAAGGAAGTACCTGAGTCGGGGAAAAGATGGGGATAACGGCTCCGCATATCGGACTCGGACTCCCAGGTGGAGGCCTCAGGAGGCTGACCTCTCCACTAAACACGAACAGAAGGGAAACTCTTCGACCTCAACTGACGAACCTGCCGGTCTAGAATGGCTACCGGCTCCTCCTCATAAGACAAGTCCTTGTCCAATTGGACAGTGCTGAAATATAGCACGTGGGAGGGATCGTCGTGATACCTCCAAAGCATGGACACATGAAACACTGGATGCACGGATGATAAGCTCGGCGACAATGCAGTCTATAAGCCACCTCTCCCACTCGATCAAGAATCATAAACGGACCAATGAACCTAGGGCTAAGCTTTCCCTTCTTCCAAAATATCATCACGCCCTTCATAGGCGACACTCGAAGCAATACCCGCTCACCGACCATGAAAGCCAAATCTCAAACCTTGCGGTCGGCATAACTCTTTTGCCTGGGCTGAGCTGTACGAAGCCTATCCTGAATGATCCTGACCTTGTCCAAGGCATCCTGAACCAGATCTGTACCCAACAACCGAGCCTCTCCCGGCTCAAACCATCCAATCGGAGACCGACACCGCCTACCATATAAAGCCTCATAAGGAGCCATCTGGATACTCGACTGGTAGCTGTTGTTGTAGGCAAACTCCGCTAAGGGCAAAAACTGATCCCACGAGCCTCCAAAGTCAATGACACAAACTCGGAGCATATCCTCCAAAATCTGAATAGTCCGCTCGGACTGCCCGTCCGTCTGGGGATGAAATGTTATGCTCAACTCAACACGTGTGCCCAAATTTCGCTGAATTGCTCTCTAGAAACACGAGGTAAACTACGTACCTCGGTCCGAAATGATAGACACGGGCACACCATGAAGGCGAACAATCTCCCGGATATAGATCTCAGCTAACCTCTCAGAAGAATATGAGACTGCCACTAGAATGAAATGCGCTGTCTTAGTCAGCATATCAACAATGACCCACACTGCGTCGAACTTCTTCCGAGTCTGCGGGAGCCCAACAACGAAATCCATAGTGATCCGCTCCCACTTCCACTCGGGAAGCTCAATCCTCTGAAATGAACCACCGGGCCTCTGATGCTCGTACTTAACCTGCTGACAATTAAAACACCGAGCCACATATTACGTAGCTATTTCTGGAGAAGTTTCTCCCTATCACACAGGAGAGGCCTATCGGAGTAGTTTTGAGCGCCTCCAAGCAGGGATCCATGACTGTTACCCAAGTTACAAGACCAGATTATTAGTTTGGCTCGCCATGCTCTTATTATACTTTCCCACTGAGAGGGAGAGAGTGAGGACGGTTTCATGATGGATATTCAGCCGATTCGTCTATCAGATGGCTAGAGAGGCTGGGAGTGAGATATCTTCCAGAGGCGGCCATGTTTGCCCGGAAGTTTGAGATGGTTCTATCAACCGGGGTGGTTATAGGGAGACAAGAGACCCCGTCAGTCAGGGCAGATTTCAGTGGTTGCCTCGGTCTGGAGGCAGGGATTCGTATGGTAGAGGTCATTCCCTCCTAGGCCCTTCAGTTCAGCACTTCAGGTTTCTCACGGTTGTTCAGGTGGCTGTTGGTTCCTCACATGCAGGTATTACTGATCAGTAGCCTATAGTGCACCACGAGCTCTATCAGTGCACCGCCACGCTCCAGAGTTTTCGGGAAGTGGTCATCAGGTCGCCAAGGTCAGTCTTTCATTCCCTCAGCCGCAGCACCTAGGAGGATGCTATGGTGTGGTGAAGTTATGGTCATCACCAGGAGGGCTTGTCCGAGATTGGTGGTACTCAGTCACAAGCAGGTAGGGTTCCCACGCTATGGTTCAGGGCACCAGGTGTTCCACAGCCCGCCACCAGGCTAGAGGTGGGGGTAGAGGTGTTAGAGGTGGAGGGTAAAGGTCCTAGAGGTGGGAGCTTCAGGCGCCAGGGTGGAGGCCAGCAGCGGCAGATCATTCCCAAAGATTGGTTCGGTGGTGGGGCCCAGCCCCGAGTTTATGCTCTTCCAGCCAGGCCCAGGCGAGGGCTTCCGATGCAGGTTATTACGGGTACCTTCTAGGTTTCGTGATAGAGATGCTTACAGTTTATTTGACCCAGGGTCTACATATTGTATTGTGTCATCTTATTTTTCACCCGTTACCCTGTGGTCATGGCTAGTTGATCTTGAGTGTTCCTGTTTATTGTGTCTACACCGGTGGCGTCTATTATGGTAGATCGAGTCCATTCATTTTGTATTGTGGTAATTGGAGGCTTGAGGACTCGTGTAAGATTGTTGCTTCTGGACATGGTTGATTTTCGCATTATATTGGGATGGACTGGTATCACCTTACCACGCAATCTTGAGATTAAACTGTGACCTTAGCTTTACCGGGTTTGCCTACGCTTAGAGCGGAGAGGTACTCCTGGTCATTCTAACCGTAGTGTTATCTCTTATGTGAAGACTCGGCGTATGGTCGAGAAGGGGTTTTTTGGCCTATTTGGCTTATCGTTTCGCGATTCTAGTTTGCTTGAGGTCCCTTCTATTGATTCTGCGCCCGTTGTTCGGGGTTTTCCTGAGTATTTCCTTAGACCTGCCAGGGTATGCCACCAACAGGGATATGACTTTTGCATTGGATTTTGGGCTCGGGCACTCAGCCCATTTTTATCCCGCTTGTATCGCATGGCCCCGCCTGAGTTGAAAGATTTAAGGCAGCAATTTGCAAGATTACTTTAGGAAGGGTTTCTTAGATCCATGTGTTTCGCCCCTTGGGTGACCGGTGTTGTTTGTTTAAGAAGAAGGATGGGTCCAATGAGAATGTGTATTGATTACCGGCAATTGAACAAGGTTACAAATCAAGAAGTAAGTATCCGCTGCCGAGGATTGATGATTCTGTTCGATCAGCTCAGCGGGTTGCCAGGGTATTTCAAAGATGACTTGAGATTCTGCGTTATCATCAGTTGAGGATTAGGGCATCCGAATGTTTCCCTAAGGCAGCTTTCTACACTGGTACGGGCATTTGAGTTCTTGGTTATGTCATTCGGGTTGACAAAATGCCCCAGCAGGCCTTCATGGGATTTGATGAACGAGTGGTTCAGACCTTATTTGATTCGTTCGTGATTAGTCTTATTTGAAGATATTTGATATATTCGCAACCTGAGGAGCTACGAGCAGCACCTTTAGACTGTTCTTCAGGACTCTGAGGATAGTCAAGTATATGCAAGTGATCGAATGTGAGCTCTGGTTAAGTTCAGTTGCATTTCTGGGTCATGTTGTATCAGCAGAGGTATTAGGTGATCCGGAAAGAAGATTGAGCGTCAAGAACTGCCTAGACAGATCAGCTATTAGAGGATTTCGGAAGTTCTTGGGATTAGTAGGCTACTATCGTCAGGTCATAGAGGAGTTTTCGTCTATTGCAGCCCCGAGACCAGGTTGACCAGAAGAGGTGCCAGTTCAGATTGTCGACGAGGTAGAGGTGAGTCTTTCAGAAGCTCAAGACAGCTCTGACACTGCACCGGGTGTTGTTTTTTGCCCACAGGTTCAGGGCCTTATACAGTTTATTGTGAGCTTTCGTCGTATTGGACTTTTGTGCAGTATGATGCAGGAGTGCAAGGTCATGCCCTTATGCTTCGCGGGCAGTTGAAAGTTCTGTGAAGAACTATCCGGTTCATGATTGGAGTTAGCAGCCATTGTCCACGCGGTGAAGATCATTCTTATGGAGCATATCTGTATGGCGTATTCATGTGAGGTGTCACAGATCACCAAAGAGTCTCAGTATCTTGTTCAAAGCAAAAAGGAGTTGAATTTGAGACAGCAGGAGGTGGTTGGAGTTGTTGAAGACTATGATAACACTCTCTTTATCATCCGGGAAGGCCAAGTGGTGGCCGATGCCCTGAGTAGGAAGTCAGCCAGCATGGCAGTTTAGCTTATATATCCGTCAGCGTGAGAGACCGTTCTTGGATGTTTAGGGTTTGGCCCAATCAGTTCGTGAGAGTTGGTTGTTTCTGAGCCATCCGTGTGTTAGCTTGCACATCGCTCCGTTCTTCCATTTTGGAGCGTATCCGAGATCGACAGTATGCATGATCCCATTTGTGTTGGTCCTTAAAGACACGGGGCAGCGCAGAGGTGCCAAGCAGGTTACTTAGATGAATGATGGAGTTTTGAGATTGCGGGTCGAGTTTGTGTGCCTAATATGGATGGGCTTCGGGAGTTGATTTTAGAGGGAGGCCCATAGCTCCAGGTATTCTAATTCATCCGGCGCCCGGAAGATGTATTCAGGATTGCGGCCATAATTATGGTTGCGGAGAATGAAGGAAGGATTTGTTGCATAA
>NW_017673324.1:40558-102099 GCF_001879085.1 Nicotiana attenuata
GTGCAAAATAAGATGACACATACGAGTATGTAGACCCTGGGTCAAATAACACTGAAGCATCTCTATCACAAACCAGAACGGTACCTGTAATAACTGCATCGGAAGCCTCCGCTCGGGCCTGGCTGGAAGAGCATAACATCGGGGGCTGGCACCACCACCCTGAACCACAGCTTTGGGATGATCTGCCGCTGGCTGGCCTCCACCCTGGCGGCTGAGCTCCACTCTAGGACCTTTACCTCACCCACTCCTAGCACTCTAACCCCACTCTAGCTGGCTGGGCGGGACTGTGAACACCTGTGCCTGAAGCCAGGCGTGGAACCCTACTGCTGTGACTAGTACCCACCAATCTCGGAAGCAAAGCCCTCCTGGTAACTGACCATACTCACCACATCATAGCATCCCTCCCTAGTGCCCTGCGGCTGAGGGAACTGAGACTTGACCTTTGGCGGGACCTGAATGACCCAGCCGAAAACTCTGGAGCGGTGGTGCACGATAGGAGCTAGTGGTATGCATATCAGGGCTACTGATCAGAATACGGCAATGTAGAACCACAGCCACCCTGAAGCACCGGTGAGAAACCTGAAGTGCTGACTGAAAAGGACCTAGGAGGATGAACCTTCTACCATACGAATCCTGCCTCCAGACGAGGCACCACTGAAATCTGCCTGACTGACGGGGTCTCTGTCTGCCCTATACCACCACCGGTGTGATTAAAGAACCATGCTCAACTCTCCGGGCAACATTGGGCCGCCTCCTGGAAAGATATCTCACTCCCAGCCTCTCTAGCCATCTGAAGACGAATCGGCTGAATAATCCATCAATGAACCGTCTCACTCTCTCCCTCTCAGTGGAAGTATAATAAGAGCATGGCGAGCCAAACTAATAAATCTGGTCTTGTACTGGGTAACAGTCATGGATCCCTGCTGGAGGCGCTCAAACTACCTCCGATAGGCCTCTCGCTGTGTGTGATAGGGAGAAACTCTCCAGAAATAGCTACGTTGAAACTGCTACCCAGTCAAGGCTGCGATTCTTGTGGTTAGCTATCAATAATCCCTCCACCAAGTCTTGGCGGATCCAGACAAGCTAAATGTGGCAAAATCGACCCCGTTGGTCTCAACTATCCCCATGTTCCGAAGAAACTCGTGACAGCTATCTAGATAATCCTGGGGATCCTCAGTAGATGCACCGCTGAAAGTAGTAGTGAAGAGCTTGGTGAACCTGTCCAATCTCCACAAAGCATCGACAGACATAGCTGCACCATCGTCGGTCTGAGCTACCACACCCGGCTGAACTGCCCCAACTGGCTGAGCTGCTGGAGTCTAAAACAGGGGAGCTACCTGCTCCGGGGTGCGAGTAGCAGGAGTCTGGGCTCCTCCTCTAGCCTGAGAGACGGCTGGTGCTACAGGAAGTAGACCTGCTCGGGTGACACTCTCCATAAGGCCCACTAGACGGACCAGAGCATCCTGGAGAACTGGGGTAGCAATAAACCCCTCTGGGACCTGAGCTGGGCCCACCGGAACCGCTGGGGCCGGAACCTCATCCTCAAAATCAACCCGAGGCTCCGCCGCTGGTGCTGCTGCTCTGGGCTGAGCTCTACCCCTGCCTCGGCCTCTAGCATGGCCTCGGCCTCGCCCTATGCCCCTTGTGGGAGCTGCTGCTGGGGGCTCGGGCTGCTGATCGGTAGATGAGGAAGCGCGTGTTCTCGCCATCTGCGAAAGAACAGAGTAGAAGTTCAATTAGCATTGAGAAACCAAACCGCACGACAAGAAAGAATAAATGTGATGTTTTCCTAACTCGGTAGCCTCTGGGATAAATACAGACGTCTCCATTCCGATCCATCAGACTCTACTAAGATTGTCCGTGAATTGTGAGACCTATGTAACCTAGAGCTTTGATACCAACTTGTCACGACCCGGATTTCCCACCCTCGGGGGTGGTGATGGCGCCTACTCGTAGAAGCTAGGCAAGCCACGAAATGCAGAAATCTTAATTCATTCATTTTAATCCCTTTTAAAACCTTAAATTAAATAGTCTATTAACATTAGAATAATTGCGGAAGATGAAATCAAGCGGAAGACTTAGACTAATATAAGACCAAAGTAAATGTGAAAATGCCAACATGTGTCTCTACCCAGAAACCAGTGTCACAACATTCATGGACTGTCTATGATTACTACGTACAAATGATAACAAGTGATAACAGAACATAATAGTAGATAGAAGAGACGCCGGGCCTGCGGACGCCTGCAGGACTACCTCGAGATCTCTGTACTGAAGGCTGGCTCCCCAAGTGCTACTGCCCAATTGCTGCTCCGGTATCTGCACATAGTGCAGAATGTAGTATCAGCACAATCGACCCCATGTACTGGTAAGTGTCTGGCCTAACCCCGGCGAGGTAGTGACGAGGCTAGGACCAGACTCCAGGTAAACCTGTGAAGTTATATAATATACAGCGGAAAATAACAGAAATAACAGTTTAAATGGGAGGGGGTACATGCTACGGGGAACATGTCAATTCAGCAGGAACTAAAGAGAGATATGGAAGAACAACTCAGAATCTACAACCAAACAATAATAGAAATGTTGCGACGCGCAACCCGATCCAATATAACATTTAACACTGTTGCGGTGTGCAACCCGATCCAATATATAGTATTGTTGCGGCGTGCAACCCGATCCAATATATAACATTGTTGTGGCGTGCAACCCGATCCAATATATAGTATTGTTGCGGCGTGCAACCCGATCTATATTTAATATTGTTGCGGTATACAACTCGATCCATATATATATATAATATCAACAACAACAATACCAAGTATCCCGGCAAGGGATCATCAATAAGTGCTCTATCCCGGCAAGGGATTCAACAGTAAAAGAATAAATACGTCCCGGCGAGGGAGAATCAGCCATATCCAATCTCAACTCAACTTCTACTCATCTCAGATGAACACCAATACCCAATCATAAGTACTTTCCACGAAAAATAAACTCAATCCTTGCTCAATATCGAGGATCATCAATTAAAGCATTCATAGTATCATTTAAGAACATAACATTTCGTAATTTAAGACTCTCGGTCATGCTCGACACCAATGTATAGATACTCGTCACCATGCCTAACATCGTACTCAACAAGAAGCAAATAGCAAATAGGACACAACTCCTAATCCCTCAAGCTAAGCTTAGACCGAACACTTACCTCAAACTTCCACGGTCAACTCAAGCCTTAAACATCGCCTTTCCTTTCGAATTTGGCTCCAACACAATCGTATCTATACATAATCGACTCAATAATATCAATAAATGCTAAACAATCCAATTCCAATGCTTAATTATAACTTTCTAATCATTCTTTCCGAAAACCCAAAAATTGACCCCGGGCCCGCTTGGTTAAAATACGAGGTTCGGAACAAAACCCGATCACCCATTCATTCACGAGCCCGAATATATCATTTGTTTTGAAATCCGACCCCAAAACGAGGTCAAATTCCCAAATAATCAAAAAGCCTTAACTCTACCCAATTCCCCAATTTTCTACCATTAAAACCCTAAGATTATTGATAAATGTTGATGAAAAACATTAGATAATTGAAAGAAATCATTTAGTGAGTGCTTACTTGTGATTTGGGAGGAAAATCTCTTGAGAAAATCGCCCTAGTTCTTCTATTCTTGTGAAAGTTTGAAAGAAAATCGCTGAAGTTATACCTTTAAAAGACTCACTGCCCGACTTCCGCATCTGCGGCTCAGGGGTCGCATCTGCGCAACCGCATGTGTGGAAAAATTATCGCTTCTGCAGAAATGGCTAGGCCCCGCTGGGGCCGCACCTGCGAGAAAGGACCCGCTCCTGCGCAACCGCATGTGCGGAAAATTGTCCGCATCTGCATAGGATTCCGCACCAGCGATGCACCTCTCGCACCTGCGAGTCCGCATCTACGGCCCAAGAACCACAGGTGCGGTTACACCAGAACTGGTGCAATAGCAGAATTTTCCTAAGTTTAAACACCCCGGAACCTACCCGAAACTCACCCGAGCCCTCGGGGCTCAAAACCAAACATACGTACTAACTCAATAACATCATACGAAACTTATCCGTGCGATCAAATCGCCAAAATAACCTCAATAACAATGAATTAAACCTCAAAAATCAAAGAATTTCCTCAAACTTCTTAAAACATCAATTTTTGCAATTTAGGCCCGAATCACGTCAAATGACATCCGTTTTTCACCAAATTTCATAGAATCATCTTAGATCATATATAAGACCTGTACCAGGCGCTGGAACCAAAATACAGGCCTGATACCAACATGTTCTAATCAAATTTCATTTCAAAATCCTTTAAACAATTTCAGAAAATAATTTTCTTAAAAAATATATTTCTCGGGCTTGGGACCTCGGAATTCGTTTTCGGGCATACGCCCAAGTCCCATATTTTCCTACGGACCCTTCGGGACCTTCAAATCACGGGTCCGGTCCGTTTACCAAAAATATTGACCGAAGTGAAATTAATTCATTTTATAGTCAAAATTTATCATTTTTTACAGATTTTCTCATTTAAGCTTTCCGGCTACACGCCCGGACTTCGCACGTAAATCGAGGTAAAGATAAAGAGGTTTTCAATGCCTCGGAAATACTGAATTAAATTTAAAAGCAAGTGATGACCTTTTGGGTCATCACAGAATTTTCAACACAGTTGCAGGGAAGAAACTGTGTTATAGTTTCATTGTATAAGTACAAATTATCTCAAAAAAATGATCCTACATTCATATTCACATGCTCATAAGTAGTCCTAATAAAATTTAAATTTTTAGAAAAACTATACATTGTTCTTTTAAAGTGCAAAAGTTTCCTAAAATCTACTTATCTCCTCTTTACTAACCGATGATTATCAATATCTCTACCGAAACCCGAAATACCGTAAAGTGAAACAAAATTAGAACCAAGAAAATGCTCCTCTAAGGGTTGCCCCGCGATCAAGCAAAAATATGGAAAATAGTAGAAATATTATAATGTTCATATGTTGTTAACATTGTTTAGACAATAGCACACATGCACCACTTGCAAAGGTTTTTTAACCATTTTTAAAATATATAATTATCTTATTTCTTATGAGAACATTAGTTAACAGTTCATACCATTTTCTGTAGAAAGTTAGCATAAATTATGCAGTGGTGTAGTAATTTAGCAAATGCTCTAGCACCAAATTATAGAGTTTAAAAATTTTCACGACAGGTAGACATTATATCCTAATTCTCAGGCTGTTTTTTCTTTCCTTTTTTTCTTAGTTGGATGTTTGGCGCCAAATTAGAAGAAGTTACTCATCAATAGATGAACATCAAACATCAAATTACAGTTCTAACTCAACCCATATACTTTATGCAATATTTTTCCATCCTCTCACAGTTAATAAGGACAAAAGAATTCTTCTGAATAATTAAATTAAACAATTACCTGAGCGTGGCGAACAACACAATTTAGTTCCTCTTTCCTGAATGGTTGCAGTCCCAAAAATCCAGTTGCTAACAACTAATTGAACTTCTCCAATACTATGAAGCTTAAGCCGGAGAAGCAAATTATAGTTAAAGTAGATGGTCCCACCAATTGAGTTTGCAATTAAGACTACGACTTTGTTTCAATACCATATTTCATGTGTTTAAGAAATGAGAAGTAATGATATAAAGGTATGATAAATAGCAAAGCATCTTCAGGAACAATTCAACTGCTTAAGAAATAAGAAGTAATATCAATGTAATTCACACTCGCACAAGGTGACGTACAACTATAACTATTGAGGAATAGGAGGAGAATGTACCACAAAAATAGAAGCAAGCTTTTGTCGAATGAAGGAGGAGATCAAGTCGGTCTTCTGCCACCATATGTCATGGTCAAAATAGCACGGAGATATTACTAACTATTTCCACGGACCGGCACAACCAAACTGAAACAAATGCTCAAACGCGATCAAATTGCAGCTACAAAGTAATAGTATTTTACTTTATTAGTTATCTATAACAAAATATATATACCATGGGCCATTAAGTCTTTGAATTGTGCGTTGATAGTTAATCTTGATTTCACTAACATATTCCTTCAATTAGTTATCAGTTTATGAACTTATAGCCACATTATTATTTCTCCATAAACTAACTATTCCATCAATCAAGCAAGTAAACTACAAAGGTCAGCACTAACCATAAGTATTGCAATAATATTTTCAAAAGTTAGTAAAAATAATTTTAGTAAAAAATTAAATTTTCACATTGTTGCATGTCAAGATCAGCAACAAAAACTCACTTCACAAGGTCTGAAAATACGTTACAATTTTAGTACAAAACCAACAATACCAAAATAGTTAATTTGAAGATAATAAAAATTAGTCAATAGATATGAACCTCGTTGCAACTTGTATTGATCTTCACTTTGGGGCTAGCAGCGTAACTACCTCATCATGAGTAGATGATTTGAACGCAAGAACCTTCATGTTAGTGGCCTTACTGAACAAAATTTTGAGAACCTTGAATGTCGTCTTTGTTTATCATTGTTATAGGTGAAGCAAAGACTCAAAAGATTACCTAATTATAGGGAAGCCACCTAGAGAATTGACTTTCAGTTGAATAACTTTGGCATTGGATAATTTTTATCATCTGCAATTTCATGATATGGATATGGATCTCCTGATATTTCAAGTGAACCATGGTAACTTGATAGTAAACTCAAACTGTAACTCTGTAGAAGTGCGAGCGAAAAAAAAGTGGAAGCGCTAAAATAAAAAGTACTACGCTATCAAAAAGAGACGATGCACCAACAATATAATCTTTACTGTCAGAAGCACAAAGTTGTTAAAAGTATAATGATAGAAAATCAAGATTGAGTTCAAAATAATATGTGTATGAATTTACAAAGAATCTTAACCTAGTTTTTTTGTATATAATGTAGTTGAAGAAGTCCTCTTTCCAACAGCATAAGTGGATCATAGTTTGGACGTGCACAATTGTGAAGCCAACTTTAAGAAAGAGAAAGAGAAATATTTAAACTACACATAATCGTTTCATATATGAGCCAAGTTTTGTTATGTTCGTCCTAACCATCTTAATTACAAACTTGCGAATAATAGTCTAACCGAGGCTATATATGAATTATAGTAATCTCTACAGTGAGTTCCATATCAATTAAAGAACATTTTATAGAGAACTTGAATTACTATCATTTTTGTTAGACACTTGAGAAATATAATTGTGAATACAACGTTAAT
Source organism: Nicotiana attenuata (assembly GCF_001879085.1). Taxonomy (NCBI): domain Eukaryota; kingdom Viridiplantae; phylum Streptophyta; class Magnoliopsida; order Solanales; family Solanaceae; genus Nicotiana; species Nicotiana attenuata. Next base: position 47,812 of record NW_017673324.1, read on the forward strand.
AGAAACAGCGTACTGGTACTACATATAGAAACTTCACAATGAGTACATTTTATCCTGCAAAAATTTATCCATAAAACCAGAAAATAAGAAGAACTTCAGAATTATGTAAAGTTAAATATGTTACCTTTGCATCTAGTAAAATCAACTCAATCGAATATGGTTTTTTGGGATTGAAACGATCCGACAATTCCCACATTCGAACGACTCTAAATTTGAGATTTCATTGCATTGAGTTGCTTGAAATTTGACAGATTTCATGAAGTGTTGTAACCATATTTATAAACTTCTGTAATTGGAGCAGAGAGAAAAAGGAATATAGAAATAGAATAAAAGAAGGAGCAGATGTTTGAGACATAATTAGCGTAGGAGACAGTTTCTAAGTTATGGAGTTAGGTTTTGATGCCCACGTTTGGAAAGAGGATCGTGGAATATTTTTTTCCCTTTCTTCCTATTTCTATGTAAGATTATCTGTAAAGAATTAAGAACGTGGGAGACCAATTTTTTGAATAAATGATCAAGGATGAAGAAACGTGGGAGTCCAAAAATGTGGGACTCGTGGTGTGAATAGATATGCCCAAACGTCGGACTCTGATGGGAACTAACAGAAACATATTAATGCTTTAAAACGTGGGACTCTTAAGGAAAATAACTAAAATATATTAATGATTTAAAAGCTTCAAATTAATTTTTTTATTCTATATTTTTTTTGAATCTCCAAGCTTATTGGAGTTTTGTCTTAAAGCTTGACACATGTCGACATACGTTTTGACACTTGGCAAATTATTATGAATTTGCCTCTCCTTTTCTATATTAATTCTATGTAAAATTATCTGTAAAAAATTAAAAAACGTGGGAGACCAATTTTTTGAATAGATGATCGTGGATGAAGGAACGTGGGAGTCCAGAAAATGTGGGACTCATGGTGTGAATAGATATGCCCAAACGTGGGACTCTTAAGGGAACCAACAAAAACATATTAATGCTTTAAAATGTGGGACTCATACTGTATACTCAACTAACATATTCCTTCAATTAGTTAGCAGTCTATGAACTTATAGCCACTTTATTATTTCTCCATCAACTAACAATTCCATCAATCAAGCAAGTAAACTACAAAGGTCAGCATCAACCATAAATATTGCAATAATATTTTCAAAAGTTAGTAAAAATAATTTTAGTAAATAATTAAATTTTTACATTGTTGCACTAATCTTTTTATGTCAAGATCAGCAACAAAAACTCACTTCACAAGGTCTGAAAATACATTACGATCTTAGTACAAAACCAACAATATCAAAATAGTTAATTTGAAGTTAATAAAAATTAGTCAATAGATATGAACCTCATTGCAACTTGTATCGATAAAAAGTACTACGCTATCAAAAAGAGATGATGCACCAACAACATAATTTTTACTGTCAGAAGCACAAAGCTGTTAAAAGCATAATGATAGAAAATCAAGATTGAGTTCAAAATAATATGTGTATGAATTTACAAAGAATCTTAACCTAATTTTTTGTATCTAATGTAGTTGAAGAAGTCCTCTTTCCAACGGCATAAGTGGATCATAGTTTCAACGTGCACAATTGTGAAGCCAACTTTAAGAAAGAGAAATAGAAATATTTGAACTACACATAATCCTTTGATATATGAGCATATTTTTTTATGTTCGTCCTAACCATCTTAATTACAAACTTGCGGATAATAGTTTAACCGAAGCTATAAGTGAATTATAGTAATCTCTACAGTGAGTTCCATATCAATTAAAGAACATTTTATAGATAACTTGAATTATTGTCGTTTTTGTAGACACTTGAGAAACATATATGTGAACACAACGTTAGCAGAACCAGCGTACTGGTACTACATATAGAAACTTCACAATGAGTAAATTTTATCCGGAAAAATTTATCCATAAAACCAAAAAAGAAGAAGAACTTTAGAATTATGTAAAGTTAAATATGTTAACGTTTGCATCTTGTAAAATCAACTCAATCGAATATGGTTTTTTAGGATTGAAACGATCCGGCATTTCCCACCTTCGAACGACTCTAAATTTGAGATTCCATTGCATTGAGTTGCTTGAAATTTGACTGATTTCATGAAGTGTTGTAACCATATTTACAAACTTCTGTATTTTCAGTAGAGAAAAAAACAGGGAATATAGAAATAGAATAAAAGGAGCAAATGTTTGAGACATAATTAGCTTAAGAGACAGTTTCTAAGTTATGGAGTTAGGTTTTGATGCCCATGTCTGGAAAGAGGATCGTGGAATTTTTTTTCCCCTTTCTTCCTATTTCTATGTAAAATTATCTATAAAAAATTAAGAACGTGGGAGACCAATTTTTTGAATAGATGATCGGGGATGAAGAAACGTGGGAGTCCAAAAAACGTGGGACTCGTGGTGTGAATATATATGCCCAAACGTGGGACTCTTAAGGGAACTAACAGAAACATATTAGTGCTTTAAAACGTGGGAGTCTTAAGGGAAATAACTAAAACATATTAATGATTTAAAAGCATCAAATTAATTTTTTTATTTTATATTTTTTTTGAATCTCTAAGCTTATTGGAGTTGTCTTAAAGCTTGACACGTGTCGACATTAGGTTTTGACACTTGGCAAATTATTATGAATTTTCCTCTCCTTTTTTATATTAATTCTATGTAAAATTATCTGTAAAGAATTAAGAAACGCGGGAGACCAATTTTTTAAATAGATGATCGTGGATGAAGAAACGTGGGAGTCCAAAAACTGTGGAACTCGTGGTGTGAATAGATATGCCCAAACGTGGGACTCATAAGGGAACTAACAAAAACATATTAATACTTTAAAACGTGGGACTCATACTGTATACTCAACTAACATATTCCTTCAATTAGTTAGCAGTCTATGAACTTATAGCCACATTTATTTCTCCATCAACTAACAATTCCATCAAACAAGCAAGTAAACTACAAAGGTCAGCACCAACCATAAGTATTGCAATAATATTTTCAAAAGTTAGTAAAAATAATTTTAGTAAAAAATTAAATTTTCACATTGTTGCCCTCGTCTTTTTATGTCAAGATCAGCAACAAAAACTCACTTCATATGGTCTGAAAAATACGTTACAATCTTAGTAAAAAACCAATAATACCAAAATAGTTAATTTGAAGTTAATAAAAATTAGTCAATAGATATGAACCTCATTGCAACTTGTATCGATGATTTCATTCATCCGTGAAACTTCTGAAAATGAAAAATATTGGTATTCACAAATTACTTGACTTCATGGGATTGATCATCACTTTGGGGCTAGCAAACGTAACTATCTCATCATGAGTAGATGATTTGAACGCAAGAACCTTCATGTTAGTAGCCTTACTGAACAAAATTTCGAGAACATTGGGAGCCGTCTTTGTTTATCATTGTTAAAGGTGAAGCAAAGACTCAAGGGACCAACTCATTATTGGGAAGCCACCTGGAGAATTGACTTCAGTTGAATAACTTTGGTATTGGATAATTTTTATCATCCGCAATTTCATGATATGGATATGGATCTCCTGACATTTCAAGTGCACCATGATAACTTGATAGTAAACTCAAACTGTAACTCTGTAGAAGTGCCAGTGAAAAACAATGGAAGCGCTAGAATAGAAAATACTACGCTATCAAAAAGAGACGATGCACCAACAATATAATTTTTACTGCCATAAGCACAAAGTTGTTAAAAACATAATGATAGAAAATCAAGATTGAGTTCAAAATAATATGGGTTTGAATTTACAAAGAATCTTAACCTAATTTTTTGTATATAATGTAGTTGAAGAAGCCCTCTTTCCAACGGCATAAGTGGATCATAGTTTCGACGTGCACAATTGTGAAGCCAACATTATGTAACGACCCGGCCGGTCGTTTTATGAGTTTCAATCCTGTTTCCCCCATTTCTGCTCCCTTATGTGTTGTTCAGATGTATTTGATCATATCGCGTTTGTTGTGTTGTGTTCGGAGTGGTCTTAGAGTGCAGGACACTTAGTCTCTTAAGTTGGCCATTTAGTTGAAAAAGTCAACCGGAAGTTGACTTGTGAGTAAATGATCTCTGAATTGGGTTTTTATGGTTCGGATAACTTTGTTAGGTGAGTCGGGACTTAGGAGCGTGTTCGGAATGTGATTTGGAGGTCCGTGGTAGATTTAGGCTTGAATTGGCGAAAATGAAATTTGGTATTTTCCGGCCGGCAGTGGAAATCTTAATATTAGGGTCGGAATGGAATTCCGAAAATTGAAGTAGGTCCGTTGTGTGATTTTTGACGTGTGTGCAAAATTTGAGGTCATTCGGATTAGGTTTGATAGGCTTTTTCATCGTTAGCGGAATTCGGAAGTTTTGAAACCTTAGGCTTGAAACCGAGGGTGATTTGGTGTTTCGATGTTGTTTTGAGTGTTCTCAATGTTGGTATAAGTTTGAATGACGATTTGTGACTTGTTGGTATTTTTGGTTGGGGCCCCGAGGGCCTCAGGATGAATTCGGAAGGTTGTCGAAAAGATTGGACTTGAATTTGAGCAGCTGAAGCTACTGATTCTGTCATAACCGCACCTGCAGATGGGGAACCGCAGGTTCATGGCCGCAGACGCGAGAGCAAAGCCGCAGATGCGGAAAATTTGGGAACTCAAGTAAGGCCGCAAGTGCGCACTAAGGGACACATCTGCGGGAACGCAGATGCGAGTATGGACCGCAGAAGCGGTTTCTCAGGGTTTAAGTGGAAACCGCAGCTGCGATGGTTTTCCCGTTGATGCAGTGTCGCAGAAATGACTTGGAGTTCGCTAGGCAGAAATAATATAAGCATCACTTCGCGAATTTCAGTCTTTTATCCACCATTTTTGGTCGAGTTGGAGCTTGGGGATTGCGATTTCAAGGGAGAATTTAAGTATTTCCAGTAAGGTAAGCTACCTGGACAATGTATCTTATGTTTGTGGCAATTATTTCATTATTTAGTCATGATTTTAATGGGAAAATTAGGGAAGAAATGGGGAGATTAGGACTTGAAATTGAAGAGTTAAATTGGGGATTTGAGGGGCCATTTGAGGTCCAATTTTTATGATCTTCGTATGTATGGACTCGTGGGAGGATAAGGATTAAAGTGTTGTAATTTTTATTAGATTCCGAGACGTGGGCCCGGGGTCGGATTTGGTCGATTTCGGGAATTTTGATCTAATTTGATAATTTTCGCGTGCGCTTTGTCCCTTTGGCTTGTATTGATGTTATGATTCTGATTTTGGATTGATTCGTGGCGATTTGAGGCCGAGTCGAGAAGCAAGGGCATTGCAGAGTAGATTTTTGTCCGGTTCGAGGTAAGTAACTTTTGTAAATCTAGAACTGAGGGTATGAAACCCCGGAATTTCGTACTATTTTGATAAATGAGGTGACACACATGCTAGGCGACGGGCGTGTGGGCATGCACCCGTAGGGATTGTGACTTGGTCCGTTCCGTGGAAACTGTAGAGTTGCATATTTTTATAAACTCTATATGATATCTATGTGTTTTAGAAATGATTCTGTTAACTTGGGCTGAATGCCATGTTTGGGGCCTTGTGCCGTAGTGTTGGACCCTCAGGGGCACTTTACTGTTATTTTCACATTGTTTTTGATAGAAAGAATTATCCTCAGTAATGGTTTATACCTGCTTATTGTTGTATCTTGTTCCTCTCTCTATTTTAATAATTATGCAAGTGTTTTGGGCTAAGTTCCCTGAGTTTGCACTGAGATGCCCGAGTGGCTTGTGAGACTGATGAGTGAGTGAGGTCGAGAGTCGGATTGTGAGGATAGTTATGGATCGGGCTGCACGCCGCAGCGTTATATATATATATATATATATATATATATACATGGATCGGGCTGCACGTCGCAGGGATATAGTGCTTGGGCTGTAGGAGCCTCTCCGGAGTCTGCACACCCCCAGTGAGCGCAGTCGACTATATATTTATGGATCGGGCTGCACGCCGCAGTAGTTATTATACGGTACCTATTGAGCGTGAGTGCTGAGTGTGAGTGCTGGTTGATGAGTGTTGAGCCACGAGTGACTGAGAGGCTTGCCCAAGAGGCCATAGATGAGCGATACATCGCCCGAGAGGCTATATATATGAGTGACATTTCGCCCGAAGGGCTTGTTTATGAAATTACGGTTTTTTACTCCTCTTCTTTTATATTGAGCCTCTTTTGAAAACTGTTGAACAAAAAGAAATGTTTTATGTCTTTTTATTGAAATTGGAGTTTTACGAGATATCTTGACTGGGATACTGATTTGGCCTTTACTATTTTTTCACTGAGACTTCATATTGTGAACTTTATGTGATTTTACTGCACGTCACTGCAGTCAGCCTTTATTTATGATTGTTACTTACTGAGTTGACGTACTCACATTACTCCCTGCNTATATATATATATATATATATATATATATATATATATATATATATATATATATATATATATGAGTGATACTACGCCCGAGGGGCTTGTGTAATGAAATACTGGTTTTCACTTTTCCTTACACTGAGCCTCTATTGAATATGTTGAATAAATTTTTTAACAACTTTCCATTGAACTGGAGTTTTAACTGGTTGTTCAGAATTTGTCTACTGATTTGATCTGACTATCTTCTCTGAGGTTTTTATGTTATATTATACCTATGTTTTTAAATGCTCGTCACTGCACTCAGCCTTTGTTTATAATTATTACTTACTGAGTTGGCGTACTCGTTACGCTCTACACCTTGTGTGCAGATCCAGGTGCTAGGGCATCCGAGTGAGAGCCGTCCTTTGCCTTCAGAGCATTTCGAAGATCGCAAGGTAGCTGCACGGAGTCCGCAACCCTGCCTTTATCTTTCTAATCTTCTAGTGTTTTATTTATTAGACTCATTTTGTATTGAGTAGACAGTGTTGGATCATATTCTAGTTGCTCATGACTAGTAACACCGGGATCGGGTAGTGTTTGTTGTTTTACTTATTTGTTTCCGCTTCATTTTCAAATATTTAAACTAAAGATTATGTTCACTTTCGATTAGTAAATGAATTAAGAAAAAGACCTTTGTGTTATATCTGTTGAATCGGCTGGCCTAGTACTGCGATAGGCGCCATCACGACCGGGGTGGTTTGGGGTCGTGACAAGTTGGTATCAGAGCCTAGGTTACATAGGTCTCACGGATCATGAGCCGTTTTAGTAGAGTCTTGCAGATCAGTACGAAGACGTCTGTACTTATCCTCGGGAGGCTGCAGAACCTTTAGGAAAAATTTCACATTCTTGAAATTCCTGTCGTGCGAATCTGTTGATTCTAGCACTAAATTTCTGTTATTCTATTCTCTCATTGATGGTGAGGACTCGTGCTACCAGTCAGGACGGACAACCACCAGTTGGGGCCCCTAGAGGCTGAGGTCGCGGTCAAGGCCGTGGTAAGGGCAGGGGTGTAGCCCGTACAGCGGATGGGGAAGCACATGCATATCCACCAGCCGCCCCAGTTCATGATCAGATTCTTGTAGGGGATGCTCCAGCGGGACCAGCTCAGGCACCCGCTGTGCCTATTGTTATTCCGGGTCTTTAGGAGACATTGGCTCAGATCTTGACTGTATGCACTAGTCTTGCTCAGGCGGTCACAGTTTCTACCACAGTCGCTACATCTTAGGCCGGGGGAGGCACTCAGACTCCCGCCGCCCGCATACCCGAGTAGGTTGTTCAGGGATTGCAGATACCGGAGGCACCACCAGCCCAGCCGGTTGCACCTGCTCAGGATTTTTCAGTTATGCCTGAAGACGAGCAGCGTCGATTGGAGAGGTTTGGTAGACTTCAGCGGGCGAGGTTGCCCAGGGTTTCTTGGACAAGTGTCAGAGGATTCTTCCTACAGTGGGTATTCTGGAGATCAGCAAGGTCGTATTTACCACTTTTCAGTTTTCTGGAGCTGCCTTCACTTAGTGGGAGGCTTATGAGAGGCGTAGGCCTGTTGGTGCAGCGCCCCTTACCTGGCAGCAGTTCTCTGCTCTCTTTTTAGAAAAGTATGTGCCACAGTCTCGCAGGGAGGAGCTACGCAGGCAGTTCGAGCAGTTGTGTCAGGATGATATGACTGTGATGCAGTATGAGATGAGGTTCTCGGAGTTAGATCGTCATGCTATTTTGTTGGTTCCTACGGATAGGGAGAGGATCAGGAGGTTCTTTGATGGCCTCACATATTAGCTTCGGATTCTCATGACCAGGGAGAGGGTGTCAGGTGATACTTTTGAGGAGGTTATTGATATTGCCCGCGAGATTGAGTCAGTTCGTCGCCAGGAGCGAGATGAGAGGGAGGCCAAGAGGCCTCGGGGATCTGGCAGTTTTGGTGGTGTTCCTTTGAGAGGTGAGTTTCAGCACGACAGAGGTCGTCCACTCAGATATGCTTAGTCAGCCTGCCCAGTTCATCGTGGGGCATCATCGGGCCATGGTTCTTACAGTTCTCATCAGGGCCATTCGTCACTTAGTGCCCTACCAGCCTAGAGTTTGTCCCGTGATCCATCAGTTCAGGGCTCTTCCATGCCAGGTCCTTCTACTAGACATCCCGGTGCTAGGGGTTCCCTTCAGTCCCCGTTCCCCGCACCAGGGAGTATGGAGAGTTTGGACATATGAGGAGACAGTGTCCTCGTCTTCTTGGGGGTTCATCTCAGCAGAGGGACCAGCCCTCGACTTCGGCTCCAGTTACATCACCACCCGCCCAGGCAGCTAGGGGTAGGGGTCAGTCAGCTAGGGGTCGCCCCAGAGGGGGAAGTAGATCAGGTGGTGGTCAGGCTCGTTTCTATGCACTTCCAGCCAGACCAGATAGTATTGCCTCAGATGCCGTGATTACAGGTATTGTCTTAGTTTGCCACAGAGATGCCTCTGTGTTATTTGATCCTGGTTCCACCTTTTCATATGTGTCATCATATTTTGCTCGTTATTTGGATTCGCCCCGTGAGTCTCTCATTCATCTGTTCGTGTATCTACTCTAGTGGGCGATACTATTGTTGTGGACCGCGAATATTGGTCGTGTGTGGTGACCATTGGGGATCTGGAGACCTGAGTGGACCTTTTGTTGCTGTGCATGGTGGATTTTGATGTGATATTAGGCATGGATTGTCTATCTCCGTGTCGGGCTTTATTGGACTGCCATGCTAAGACAGTGATGTTGGCTATGCTGGGTGTGCCACGGATTGAGTGGCGAGGTTCGACTGATTTTGTTCCTAGTAGAGTGATCTCAGTTTTGAAGGCCCAACGGATGGTTGGAAAAGGCTGTCTTTCGCACTTAGCTTTTGTGAGGGATGTTAGTGCAGAGACTCCTAGTATCGATTCTGTTCCAGTAGTGAGGGACTTTCCCGAATCTGGTGTCACAAATTCACGAACGACTATGATTTTTACTACAAATACAAGTCTGGAAAGAAAAGTACAACTGTTCTCGGAATGAAAAAGAGACAGTAGAAAAGCTAAACAGGGAAGGGGGACTTTAGGCTTTGCGGACGCCAGCAGATCTACCTTGGTCTCCCTCGGCTGAAGGCAGCTACCTCAGCTACTCACTGGGTCTGGTACCAAAATATGCACAAAAGAATACAAAGTGTAGCATCAGTACAACCGACCCCATATACTGAATCGAACCTCACCTCGGCGAAGTAGTGAACGAGGCTAGAACACGACAATCATATATACCTGTGCAGTTAAATCATATACAAACAGAACATAATAACATAAATCAACAGAATAAGGTGGGAAGGGGACATGTTGCGGGAAATGTCGGATTCTAACAATAAACCAATGAGGAATCATCAATAAGGAAGCATAATGAACATCATATCTAAATCAACAAGAATAATGAAACAGTAACACGTGCACGACATTACCCTTCGTGTTTTTACTCTCGTCCTCACCATATGAATCGACAGAAACGGCATAGCATCACCTTTCGTGCATTACCTCACATAATCATGGCACGACATAACCCTTCATGCATTATTTCTCACAATATCGGCACGGCATCATCCTTCGTGCATTAACTCTCAAATCATGGCACCGCATCACCCTTCGTGCATTAACACTCATAATATCGGTACCGCATCACCCTTCGTGATTTACACTCTTCCTCACCCAAACAATAGAAAACAATATGTCTCGGCAAGGGAATCAACAGTATCAACAATAATATCCCGGCAAGGGAATCAACAATATCAACAAAACATCCTGGCAAGGGATTCAGCGATAACCAATCTCGTTTCAACAATTTCCTTACAAATTGAAACTTCAATTTGAGTCAATACTCAACAATAGTCATTTACCAAGAAACTTTCATAAGCTTTGTTCAACATTAATAATCATCAATTTGGGCATGATCGATACATAATAGTCACAACAATCATGGTATAAGACTCACGGGCATGCTTGACACCAACGTATAGATACTCGTCACCACACCTATACGTCGTACTCGATACAAACACATAGCAAATAGACCATAACTCCTATTCCCTCAAGCTAAGTTTAGGCCAAACACTTACCTCGATTCCACGGACAAGATTAAGCCTACACTACCGCTTTACCTCTCGGTTCCACTTCTAATTCGCGTGTATCTAGTTATAATTTACTTAATAATGTTAATAAATGCTAAATAAACCAATTCTAATGCATGGAAGTAGATTCTCATTGTTTTCCCCAAAAAGTCAAAAATCGACCCCGGGACCGCTTGGTCAAAACCCGAAGTTCGAACCAAAACTCGATCACCCATTCACTCACGAATGAGGTCCATATCCCCAAAATTTGAAAATCCTAACTTATACCCAAAAACACCCAATTTCCCACGAAAAAACCCTAGATTTTGAGGTGAAATCATGCAAAAAGATGTTATAAATTGAAGAAAATAAGTTAGAAATTGTTTACCTACGATTTGGGGAAGAAAATTCTTTAAGAAAATCGCCTATGTGATGCTTAGGTTTGAAAAAGTTGTAAAATGAAGAAGAATCCCGTCAAAAATTCCACTTAACAGGTCTCAGATGTCCCAATTGCGATCAGGGGTTCGCAATTGCGAACCCTGTGAATTTCTGCTATCTTCTCAATTGCGAAGAAATAGTCGCATTTGCGACTTCTGGGGATTTCTGAGAACTTCGCATTTGCGAAGAAATGCTCGCAAATGCGAGCAAGGCTGGCCAGGGCATATTTCGCAATTGCGATCCGCCCCTCGCCATTGCCAAGCATGACCTCGCAATTGCGAGATCAGAGCCTGCAACAAATACCAGATGAAAAATCCAAAATTTCCTAAGTCCAATTCAGCCTGTGGCCTATCCAAAACTCACCCGAGCCCTCGGGGCTCCAAACCAAACATGCACGTAGGTCTAGAAATATCATAGGACTTGCTCGTGCGATTAAATCATCAAAATAACATCAACAACTACGAATTTAACCTCAAATTCATGAAATTCCTCAAGAACATTGAAATTTTTATTTTCTCAACTAAAGGTCCGATTTATACCAAATCAACTCCGATTCTTACCAAATTTCACATATTCGACTTATTTATTATTTTAAACCTGTACTGAGCTCCGGAACCAACATACGTGCCCGGTACCATCAAGAACACGCATCATTTCATTTCAAAAAGCCTTTATATTTTCCAGCAAATAATTATCTTTAAAAATTCTTTTCTCGGGCTAGGGACCTCGGATTTCGATTCCGGACATACGCCCAAGTCCCATATTTCACTACGGACCCTACGGGTCCAGGTCCGTTTACCAAGAATGTTGATCAACGTCAACTTTAATCAATTTAAAAGGTGAAATTCATTATTTTTCTTAAATTTCACATAAAAGCTTTCCAGAAACGCGCCCGGACTGCGCACGCAAATCAAGGTAAGACAAAAAGAGGTTTTTAAGGGCCTCGAAACACTTTTTTGACTTCAGAAACATGAGACGACCTTTAGGGTCATCACATTCTCCACCTCTAAAACAATCGTTTGTCCTCGAACGGACATAGAAAAGTACCTGAGTCGGTGAAAAGATGAGGATAACAGCTCCACATATCGGACTCGGACTCCCAGGTCGCTGCCTCAACAGGATGACCTCTCAACTACACACGAACTGAAGGGAAATTCTTCGACCTCAACTGAACGAACTGAAGGGAAATTCTTCGACCTCAACTGACGAACCTGCCGGTCTAGAATGGCTACCAACTCCTCCTCATAGGTCAAGTCCTTATCCAATTGGACAGTGCTGAAGTCTAACACGTGGGATGGATCGCCGTGATACTTCCGAAGCATGGACACATGAAACACTGGATGCATTACTGATAAACTCGGTGGCAACGCAAGTCTATAAGCCACCTCTCCCACTCGATCGAGAATCTCAAAAGGACCGATGAGTCTAGGGCTTAGCTTGCCCTTCTTCCCAAATCTTATCACGCCCTTCATGGGCGACACCCGAAGCAACACTCGCTCTCCGACCATGAATGCCACATCATGAACCTTGCGGTCGGCATAACTCTTTTGCCTGGGCTGAGCTGTACGAAGCCTATCCTAAATGATCTTAACCATGTCCAAGGCATCCTGTACCAAATCCGTACCCAACAACCAAGCCTCTCCTGGCTCAAACCACCCAACTGGCGATCGACACCGTCTACCATATAATGCATCATAGGGAGCCATCTGGATGCTTGACTGGTAGCTGTTGTTATAGGCAAACTCCGTTAATGGCAAGAACTGATCCCACGATCCTCCAAAGTCAATAACACATGCTCGGAGCATATCCTCCAAAATCTGAATAGTACGCTCGGACTGTGTGTACGTCTAAGGATGAAATGATGTGCTCAACTCGACCCGTGTACCCAACTCACACTGAACTGCCCTCCAGAAATGCGAGATAAACTGCGTACCTCGGTCGGAAATAAAGGACACGGGCACACCATGAAGACGAACAATCTTCCGGATATAGATCTCAGCTAACCTCTTTGAAGATTAGGAGACTGCCACAGGAATGAAATGCGCTGACTTGGTCAGCCTATCAACAATAGCCCATACTGCGTCGAACTTCTTCTGAGTCCGTGGGAGTCTAACAACGAAGTCCATAGTGATACGCTCCCACTTCCACTCAGGAATCTCAATCTTCTGAAACAAACCACCAGGTCTCTGATGCTCGTACTTTACCTGCTGGCAATTCAAACACCAAGCTACATACGCAACAATATCCTTCTTCATCCTCATCCACCAATAATGCTGCCGCAAGTCCTGATACATCTTAGCGGCGCCTGGATGAATGGAATACTGGAAACTATGGGCCTCCTCTAGAATCAACTCTCGAAGTCCATCCACATTAGGCACACAAACTCGACCATGCATCCTCAACACCCCATCATCACCAACTGTAACCTGCTTGGCACCACCGTGTCGCACTGTGTCCCTAAGGACAAGCAAATGAGGATCATCATACTGCCATTCTCGGATACGCTCAAATAATGAAGAACGAGCGACTGTGCAAGCTAGCACACGGCTGGGCTCAGAAATATCCAACCTGACGAACTGATTGGCTAAAGCCTGAACATCCAAAGCAAGCGGTCTCTCACCGACCGAAATATACGAGACTGCCCATACTGGCTGACTTCCTACTCAAAGCATCGGCCACCACATTGGCTTTCCCCAGATGATACAAGATGGTGATTTCATAGTCTTTCAAAAGCTCCAACCACCTCCTCTGCCTCAAATTGAGCTCCTTCTGCTTGAACAAATACTGCAAACTCTTATGATCCGTGAACACCTCACATGACACGCCATATAAATAATGCCTCCAAATCTTCAGCGCGTGAACAATGGCTGCTAGCTCCAAATCATAAACTGGATAATTCTTCTCGTGAATCTTTAACTGTCGTGAAGCATATGCAATAACTTTGCCATTCTACATCAACATCGCACCAAGTCCAATATAAGATGCATCACAATACACTGTATATGGCCCTGAACCCGTGGGCAAAACCAATACCGGTGCGTAGTCAAAGCTGTCTTAAGCTTCTGAAAGATCGCCTCACACTCGTCCGACCACCTGAACTGGGCACCCTTCTGGGTCAACCTGGTCATCGCGGCTGCTATAGATGAAAACCCCTCCACAAACCGACTGTAATAACCTGCCAAACCCAAGAAACTCTGAATCTCTGTAGCTGATGTGGGTCGAGGCCAGTTCTTGACAGCCTCTATCTTCTTCGGAGCCACCTGAATACCCTCTGCTGATACGACGTGGCCCAAGAATGCAACTGAACTCAACCAAAACCCGCACTTCGAAAACTTAGCATACAATTGACTGTCTCTCAAAGTCTGAAGAATGACTCGAAGATGCTTCTCGTGCTCCTCCCGGCAGCGGGAATAGTTCAAACTATCGTCAATGAAGGCAATCACGAGGGAATCTAAATAAGGCCTGAACACTCGGTTCATCAGATCCATGAATGCTGCTGGGGCATTTGTCAACCCAAACGACATCACTAAAAACTCATAATGCCCGTACCAGGTGCGAAAAGCTATCTTAGGGACATCAGATGACCTAATCCTCAACTAATGGTAGCCAGATCTCAAATCAATCTTCAAAAATACCTTGGCACCCTGAATTTCATCAAACAAATCATCAATCCTCGGCAATGGATACTTGTTCTTGATGGTGACCTTGTTCAGCTGCCGATAATCAATACACATTCTCATCGATCCATCCTTCTTCTTAACAAACAACACCGGCGCACCCCAAGGTGAGACACTAGGTCTAATGAAGCCCTTATCAAGCAAGTCCTGCAACTGTTCTTTCAACTCCTTCAACTTTGGTGGGGCCATACGATATGGAAAAATAGAAATAGGCTGAGTGCCGGGAGCCAAATCAATGCAAAAGTCGATATCCCTGTCGGGTGGCATCCCCGACAGGACTGCAGGAAATACCTCTGGAAACTCACGAACAACTGGCACATAATCCATAGAAGGAACCTCAGCACTAGAATCGCGCACATATGCCAAGTAAGCCAAACACCCCTTCTCGACCATACGCCGAACCTACAGATAAGAAACGACCTTGCTGGTAGAATGACTAGGAATCCCTCTCCACTCCTATCGAGGCAACCCCGGCAGGGCTAAGGTCACGGTCTTGGCGTGACAATCCAATATGGCATGATAAGGTGACAGCCAATCCATTCCCAATATGACATCAAAATCAACCATATCCAGAAGTAAGAGATCTACACGGGTCTCAAGACCCCCAATAACAACCACACACGAGAGATAGACACGATCACAACAATAGAATCACCTACCGGTGTGGAAACATATACAGGAGCACTCAAAGAATCACGAGGCACAAACAAACACGTAGCAAACAAGATGACACATATGAGTATGTAGACCCTGGATCAAACAGAACTGATGTATCTCTACTGCCAACTGAAACCGTACCTGTGATAACTGCATCGGAAGCCTCAGCCTCAGGTCTGGCTAGAAAAGCATAACATCGGGACTGGTCCCCACCACCCTGAACTACATCCCCAGGACGGCCTCCTGCGGGCTGTCCTCCACCTCTAGCAGCCTGACCTCCACCTCTAACGGCCTGACCTCCACCCCTAACACCTTGACCTCCACCTCTAGCTGTCTGACCCCTACCTCTACCTGGTCGGGCGGGCTGTGGAACACCCGGTGCCTGAACCATAGCACGAGAACCCTGATGTTGAGAACTGCTCGAGGTTCGAGGGCAAAATCTAGAAATATTCCTCGGATCACCACAAGTATAACAAGTCCTCGGCTGCTGGGACTGCTAACCCTGAAACTGGCCCTAACGGCCTGAGTACCCACCCTGAAAACTCTGGAGCGGAGGTGCACTGATAGGAGCTGGTGATACACTGTAGGGTAGCTGATCCAAATACTACATATGAGAACCACAACCACTTGGAGCACCCTAAGATGCCTGAAGTGCTGAATGAAACCGCCTGGGAGGATAGACCCTACCAAAAGATTCCCTGACTCCAGACAAGGCACCACTGAATTTGCCCGAATGACGCCCTTGTGATAGAACCATCTCAACTCTCCTGGCCACATTGGCCGCATCCTGAAAAGATATCTCACTTCCTGTCTCCTTAGCCATCTGCAATCGAATAGGCTGAGCGAGTCCCTAAATGAACCTCCTCACTCTCTCTCTCTCAGTGGAAAGTATAATAAGAGCATGACGGGCCAAGGCAATAAATCTGGTCTCGTACTGAGTGACGGTCATAGAACCCTGCTGGAGATGCTCAAACTACCTCTGATAGTTCTCCCTCTGAGTGATAGGAAGAAACTTCTCCAGAAATAGCTGAGAGAACTGATCCCAAGTCAAAGCCGGTGACCCAGTTGGTCTAGCTAAACAGTAATTCCTCCACCAAGTCTTGGCGGAACCTAACAGAGGAAAAGAAGCAAAGTCAACCCCATTGGTCTCCACTATCCCCATGTTCCGAAGAACCTCGTGACAGCTGTCCAAATAGTCCTGGGGATCCTCTGAGGATGTACCACCATAAGTAGTAGTGAATAGCTTGGTGAACCTGTCCAACCTCCACAAAGCATCAGCAGACATAGCTGCTCCATCACCGATCTAAGGTACCACACCCGGCTGAACTGCTCCAACTAGTTGAGCTGCTCAAACTGGTTGAGTTGCTGGAGTCTGAAATTGAAGAGCCACCTGCTCCAGAGTGCGCGTAGCGGGAGTCTGTGCTCCTCCCCTATCCTGAGAGACGGCTGGTGCTACAGGAAGTAAGCCAGCCTGGGCGACACTCTCCATAAGGCCCACTAGACGGACCAGAGCATCCTGGAGTACCGGGGTGGCGATGAACCCCTCTAGGACTTGAGCTCGCCCTGCTGGAACGGTCTGGGCTGGAGCCTCCTCCTCAAACTCTACCTGAGGCTCCAACGCTGGTGCTGCTGCTCTAGGCTGAGCCGTGCCCTTACCTCGGCCTCTAGCACGGCCTCGGCCTTGTCTTCTGCCCCTCGTAGGAGCTGCCACTGGGGGCTCGAGCTACTGATCAGCGGATGAAGAGGCACGTGTTCTCGCCATCTGCGAAAGAACAGAGTAGAAGTTCAATTAGCATTGAGAAGTCAAATCGCACGACAGAGAAGAATAGATGTAAAGTTATTCCTAAACTCTGTAGCCTCAGGGGGATAAGCATAGACGTCTCCGTACCGGTACCTCAGACTCTACCTAGCTTGTTCTTGAATTGTGAGACCTAGGCAACCAAGTGCTCTGATACCAACTTGTCACGACCAAGATTTCCCACCCTCGCGAGTCGTGATTGTTGACACCCAATTTTTCCCTATATATTTTCAATATGCAAAATAACTTCAAAATGGCACATATATGCATATGTAAGCATATTCAAGTGTTTAATTATTTTTTCCATAATTTTTAAGGTTTTTTAAATTAATTTATTTCCCTTTTTTATCCATAAAACCCAATAATCATTTTCAAAATTATTATTTTTAGTAATTCATCTATTGGATTTTCATCTTTATGCCAAGATATAGCTAAGGTAATTTTTACAGGTTTTTACAATGTTGTTTAGTATTTTTTAAAGCTAATTGCACATAATTGCAATATTAGCCTTTTTATAATTTAATTATGTTTTATAATCATAAAAGTAAGTCTTATATTTTTAAATTATTAGTTATATGCTATAAATCATTTTAGCGCTTTCAATTTATTTCCAGAAGTTAATTTCCTATATTTATAATTTTAAAAGGGGAAAATTGGCTATTTAAATAATAGCCAAATTACATTTCAATTTTAGCCTAAATCTGACCCAAACCTAACCCAATTTCCCGACCCAATTCCCATTCAGACCCGACCCCTATTAAACGACCCAACCCGGACTCCCTACCTAACCATTTCAATCCTAGCCGTTGATCATTTAGATCAACAGCCACTATTCGCCCTTTCCATTTTAACCTTAAACGACCCCTTACCCTACCTCATTCATCACCAAACGCCGCCCTTGAATCCCCCTTCTCTTAATTCTCTCTGAAACCTCACCTGAACCCTAGCCGCCGCCATCTAATCCCACCCTAATACCTTCCTAACCCATGACCCCTCGTGGTCATTTGAGACATGTATCAGCCTCCTATGGCTCCTGGGTGTTTGTTTCTGTGGTTTCATGACCAGACCTCGAAGGGTCTGGTCCAGTCCTTGCTCGACTTTTGTTCATGGCCTTTCTCCGGCCATCCATGACCTTTCTCTGGCCATTCATGGCCTTTCAAGGCCGATCCTTGACTTTTTCTGGTTAGATCGTTAACTTTCAAAGTCTTACTCACTTCTTTTGGGTTTTTTGAAACCCTAGCACTAAGACCTTTCTATTTTCTTTCTGATCTCTCTTAGATCTGTACTTACTATGAATTTCTTAAGTGTTTTCTCGAAGGTTCTTCAACTTTTCTTTCAAAACGACTCTTCATTTTTTCGACGATAAGGGTTTCCTTTAGGTTTTTCAAAAGATCTCTTCTCTGATCTCAATATTGCTTGTGATTTTGCTATGTTTAAAATGACTTGCTCATATTGTTCTTCTATCTATTTCAGCATGTTAAAAACCCTAGTTCCTTTAGTCTTATCCGAGTTCTGAAACTGTTTGTTTAAATGTGTACTTGTTCTTTGTTTCTGACTCTCTTTTCCTTGTCTGACTTGTTTGATTTTGAGTTATTACCATCTCTTAAACTCGAGTACTGCTGAAGCCCTAAATTTCTTAGAAGTTTTTCTCACTTATTACTACTGTGAGACCTTTACTTGTTTCTGATTTCTCTTACCTAATACTATGTTCTACTTCACTGTTGATTCTATGTGACTACTTGACCTACCTGACTACTGTGCCTCGAATATTTTCCTTGCTACTGAATCCTAGCTTATTTCTGCCACTACTGTATGTTCGTGTTATCTCTTTTGCCAATGTGTTTGGCCTCGCATGTCTGATGTTTCTGTTCACTCTATTTATATACTGAAGTTTCTTCCTTGATTGATCTTGATTTGGTGACTGATTGCAAAAGCGTTTTCTTTATAAACCCTAATTTCACTCGCCTGTTTAAAATTAATTGATTCCTTTCCCTTTACTGTGATATTTTACCTTGCTGAATCCTTTCCCAAAATAAGCCTATTTTGTACTTAGACTTGATTGCTTACTTCATGCTTTACTGCCCCTTACATGGCAATAATCAATCTGTTCCCAAATTGATTTCTTTCCTTAATTAAACCTGCTACTACCCGTTAAACAGTGATTCCTTAGTTAAAGGGAATCACTTGTGTTAATTAATTCTGACTTGTGATTATTTCCATGTTTGTGTTAAGACTTTACTTATTACCTTACTTATCACTCGTTTTCAAAAGCTATAAATACCCACCCCCTCTTCTTTCAAAAGACACGAGCAACTTGAGTTCAAAACACACTCTTACACTTAAAACTCCCTCTTTCTTTACTGCTACTTGTGCTGTTGCTTTGTCTAGCCGGCTGAAAGCCAAGGCTAGACTGTGGACTCTTGTTTGCTTTACCTTTCTGCACTTTGCTTCTCTACTGGTATGTCCTAGTTTACTCTTTAAGTCTCAACAACAATATGTTTCTTTAAGTTGCTTCAGTCTCTCATTCATGCTCACTTCTGCCAATGTTTTTGTAGTCTATTTACATTACTAGCATGCTGAAATATGCTCCCTTCCCCTTTTAGATTAATGTTTCCCTATGTATGTACTCTGTCAGTCGCTTGTTATGTGATTTGCTGACTTATGAATCCCAAACCCCATATCCCCTCTATGTGTTTGTGTTCCTTAGGTTGGTTTGTGGGCAGGCCAGCATCATCTATTGTTGTGCATGACCAAACCTGCCCCTTTCTGGGGTCATATGCTTCATACAATGTATTCCCAAAACCCCTCGACCCTTTGTGTAACTACTGATTCTGGGTATTTTGAGCTCCACTGCTACTGTTTTTTTTCAAATCACCCTTTAATACTTACTATTTCCAACTCAGTTTTAATCAATTTCGGTTCTGCACTTCCACTATATTCTTAGAACCTAGGTTCTGCCCCTCTTGTGTGAGCCTTTCCTTGGGACCCTTGAGCTCCCTTTGAAATTGGACGCATAAGGGCTGGCCCTTCCACACTGCACTCATTTCTGTCTGGTTATGCAGACCTGGGTGTAAGCACTGCCCGGGGTCCCTTGAGACCCTTAGGGAACTTTGACACACCCAGGTATGAGAAAGGCTTTGAACATCATGGGCATCTGAAGTGATTAATTATATAACTCAGATAGGAAGTCAAGATCGGGCTTCATTTGGTTGTAATTTCTTATTTTTGCACTTCTTTTATAATTTAAGTATTTGGTCTGTAATAATTTGTAACGAACATTGGGGTTGGCTAGTAAAAATGGATGGGGCAATTATGCATGTTTTAAGGGTAGATATCCTGCCTATAGGATCTATTTAATAAATTCTGCATGTTTTACTTCCACACTTAGATATCATGCCTATAGGATCTATTTGATAAATTATGCATGTTTTACTTCCACACTTAGACATCATGCCTATAGGATCTAAATGGCTATAATCAGACATCAAGCCTATAAGGCTAAAATCATCTTCGAAAGTAGATGTCATGCCTGTAAGATTAAAATCAATATCTTTATAGAAATTATGCCCATAGGAATTTCGTTGTGGTCAAGTAAACCCTGCCTACTCCACTTCATGATCAATTAGATACCATGCCTATAAGATTAAAATCAGCTATAAAGGAGAGCATGCCTATAGGACCTAAAACCAGTTTAGTAAAAAAAATTAGTTTGACTCGTACTGTTCTGAATCAGTTTAAACAACTTACTCCTTTTAGCAATACGGTTTAGAAAGTATGCCTATAGGATCCAAATTGCTCGTTTAGAATTGTTTACTGTTTTACTACACTCCTAATCAACAATAGATATCACGCTCCTAGGACATCACTATTACGCCTAGGCAAGCCATATGTAATAATAATGATAAAATTTAATCCGCCTCTGTTTAATTAGCAACTGCTACAACCAGCAGGCAGGCCTGATTCAGACTTCTTATCTGAGCTACATAATGAATCTGGTTCTGACTCAAATCCCTTACCTTAGGATTTTTAAAATACAGACTTTAACTGTGTTTGAGTCGTGCTATTTATATGTGTTATTTGCGGAGGATTGTATGATCCTTCTAATTGCTTACTTGTTTCCCCTTTGAACGTAGTCCTACGTGTTTTTGTATGTCGCCTTAGCCTTTTTACCTTTAAACCTAAGAGTCAGCCTAGATCTTCCCTCTTATAAGAATAGTAGTCCTAAAATTCCTCCGGGATTGATAGGAATGGGACGGGTAATAGCACGCAATAGAGTTCGAGACCAATCCGCACTTTAAATACCTTTACGGGGTGGGAAGGGTAGATATGGATATGATGACCGGTGCGCTAATACCAGGTGTAGCCCCTCTTTTGAGGAGTGATTACCGGGTATTGCATTGATGTGATCCATATTACAAACAAACCTAGGACCCCCTTTACATTCATCAGCANCCACCCTCCGCCCTGAGTCGCCGTCTGCCACCGCCGGAAATTGCCTACGGCGGCGGCCGGCATCCAATCCCAACCAAATTTACACCACAACACCCTTTTCATCCCCTTATAACGAATCTGGCACCCGTTTCCTTCGAATCTTTGTGGTACTCTTCGAATATCCATTTGAAGCCATGAACCCTAGCGCCGCCACAGTTTTTCCGGTGGCGGCGCCGGCCTTCTTTCCTACCAATTTAACACCAAATGACCACCAGGCCTTCCCCATCCCAAATCCCACGTTGGTTTCCTTCGAATAACTCCAAAAGCCCTCGAATCTTGAATCTAGTATAACCCCAAAAATTCGGAATTTTCCAATGGAAGTGTTCGTCGAGGTTTTTAGGTTCGTTCTGAGGTTATTTACGTGTCTTTGGTGAAAAGCACATGATTAACCTCAGATCGAATCAAGACTTGACAAAGCGAAGGTCCTCGCTGATTAGGGAATCTTGGATAACAGAAATAGGAAGCTTCTAGCAGGGGTCTATAATTAAATTTCAGACTTTAGCTTGGTTAACAAGTCAATAAATGAAGGACTAAGTAGCAAAAAGGAAAGGGTGAAAGGGACTAATGAAATAACTAAACCCCTAGGTTTGCCCTAGTCCCTTGCCTATAAAGGCATCCTAGCTTGCCTTTCAAGGCAGAGAGGAAAAAAAGGAGAGTTAAAAGAAAATCCAGAAAAGAAATCAGCAAAATTTACACTGATATTCTACTATTCCATTGGGTCTCTTCAGTGACTGTTCCTATTCTAGTTCTGAAAACAATAGGTGCATATTTTAGGATTCGAAATAGTAGGAACCTTTCTACTTTTGTTCTCTATTCAATATTACAGCATCGGGAGTCAGTTGTAGGATTAAATCTGTCTGTTTGAGTTCCGCTGGGTTTGTTGTTGAGCGTGAATGATTCTGGGTTCAATTTCCAGCTCTTTTGGTTTATTCAAGTTGCTTTGGTCAGTTTATTGGTTGATTTGCTGTTAAAATATTTCTTGTGTTAAGTTCAAGTACGGGTTGGGATTCAGTCAAGTTATTTTGATCATCTGGTGGACTTTATCATTCTGTGATCTAGTCCTGGGTGTGTTGACATCATTTTGGGTTGAATCTTAATTGGTTGCTGTTGATTAGCTACTGCCTACTGCTGCTGACTCTCTTCTTCTCTTCTATTGCATTATAATTCCAGGTGCGCATTTGAATTCGCATTGATGTAGATTTGAATTGGATGAAATGAAAAGTATTCACCAGATCTGTGCTCGCTGGATTCTCCTAGATTTGTGATTAAATAGAGGCTAGTTGATGTGTAGTTATCTAGCACTAGTTTATTTGGTTTGTATTAACGTGGACAACAGACTATGGATTGTATAATCAAGACTGTTTTGGACTGCCTCTGAATTGTTTTGGACTGTGTTGAATCTTATAGCGATGAGATACAATGCTCAGTGATAGTGGATTCATATTGTTTAAAATAGATAGCTTAAGTAATAAGTCTAATCTAGATTGTGTTTTGGTTAGGTAATAAATCTAATCTGGGCACGTGAATGTTGTTTGGGTTTGCAAGGACTCCATGTTTGAGTCCAGAAGCATTTGAGTTTGTGAATCTGGGCTCATGACTAGGCCCAGGTCAGACAGCCCTATGGAATGTGATTTGGGCTCTAACTCATGAATCGTCTTGGTAATTGGCTTGCTAAGAATTAATTGATAGGTCATTCAAAGTAATTGGGCTTTTAGAGACGAACCAGTAGATAACATAGTTCGCTTTGGGTTTACCTTTCAAATAATAAACGAGATGAGCCTCGTTCGACAAAACACATAAATTGCGGGGCCCACAATAAGAATACTTAGATTTCGGAATGGGCCGTTTAGCGAATTTCACGGCCTTCCCCAAAGACAATAATGCGATAGTCTCTTTAGGCACGCGATTTAATTAATCTTACCTTCGTAATTACGGGTGCACATTCATGTGACCCAAATCCAAATCTCAACGAAGTCGAAATGTGTTAATAATCACGGGTGCACTGGTGCAACGTGGTTCGAAGCGCATTTTCACGACGTTGCAATTCTTATTAAAATAACAATAAAAGTGGTTTACTAATAAAAGGCACGTAAGTTAGAACATTTTTCGGAATCAGATAAAATCAAATACGACAATTAAGCGACCGTGCTAGAACCACGGAACCCGGGAATGCCTAACACCTTCTCCCGGGTTAACAGAATTCCTTACCTGGATTTCTGGTTCGCAGGACTGATAACAGAGTCATAATTTCCTCGGGTCGGGATTCAACCGGTGACTTGGGACACCATTAATTTCCCAAGTGGCAACTCTGAAATCTTAATAAAAAAATCCCGTTCCGATTGTCCTTCAAGTTGGAAATAACTCCCTTTATCATACCCTCTTCCGGGGGTGTAGAAAGAGAGGAGGTGTGACGGTGATTAATTATATAACTCAGATAGGAAGTCAAGATCAGGCTTCTTTTGGTCGTAATTTCTTATTTTTGCACTTCTTTTGTAATTTAAGTATTTGGTCTGTAATAATTTGGAACGAACATTGGGGTTGGCTAGTAAAAAGGGACGGGCAATTATGCATGTTTTAAGAGTAGATATCCTGCCTATAGGATTTGTTTAATAAATTCTGCATGTTTTACTTCCACAATTAGATATTATGCCTATAGGATCTGTTTGATAAATTCTGCATATTTTACTTCCACACTTAGACATCATGCCTATAGGATCTAAATGGCTATAATCAGACATCATGCCTATAAGGTTAAAATCAGCTCCGAAATTAGATGTCATGCATGTAAGATTAAAATCAATATCTTTATAGAAATTATGCCTATAGGAATTTCGCTTTGGTCAAGTAAACCCTGCCTACTCCACTTTATGATCAATTAGATACTATGCCTATAAGATTAAAATCAACTATAATAGAGAGCATGCCTATAGGACCTAAAATCAGTTTAGTAAAAAAAATCAATTTGACTTGTACTGTTCTGAATCAGTTTAAACAATTTACTCCTTTTAGCAATACGGTTTGGAAAGCATGCCTATGGGATCCAAATTGCTCGTTTAGAATTGTTTACTGTTTTACTACACTCCTAATCAACAATAGATATCATGCTTCTAGGACATCACTATTACGCCTAGGCAAGCCTTAGGTAATAATAATGATAAAATTTAATCCGCCTCTGTTTAATTAGCAACTGCTACAGCCAGCAGGCAGGCCTGATTCGAACTTCTTATCTGAGCTACATAATGAATCTGGTTCCGACTCAAATCCCCTACCTTAGGATTTTTAAAATACAGACTTTAACTGTGTTTGAGTCGTGCTATTTTTATGTATTATTTGCGGAGGATGGTATGAGCCTTCTAATTGCTTACATGTTTCCCCTTTGAATGAAGTCCTACGTGTTTTTGTATGTCTCCTTAGCCTTTTTACCTTTAAACCTAAGAGTCAGCCTAGATCCTCCCTCTTATAAGAATAGTAGTCCTAAAATTCCTCCGGGATTGATAGGAATGGGACGGGTAATAGCACGTAATAGAGCTCGAGACCAATCCGCGCTTTAAATACGTTTACGGGGTGGGAAAGGTAGATATGGATATGATGACCGGTGCGCTTATACCACGTGTAGCCCCTCTTTTGAGGAGTGATTACCGGTTATTGCATTGATGTGATCCATATTACAAACAAACCTAGGACCTCCTTTACATTCATCATCATGCTTAGTTATAACTCTTTCAAAACTTCATTTTATTTAATCATTTTCAAACACTTGTGTATTTATAATCCCCTCTTATTTGAGCCTTGTTTGTTTACTTGTTAATTGCACAGATTCACAATGAATTATCTGGCTGGGAACCACACTAGTGGATCCTAAGGGGTGCCTAACACCTTCCCCTTGGGATAATTTCAAGCCCTTACCCTATCTCTGGTTATCAAACGTAGTTGTAGTTGAACCCTATAGGTGCCCTAATGCACCTTAAAATCATTAGGTGGCAACTCTTCAAAACTGCAAAACCCCTTTCCCAAAAGGAAAGAGTTGTCCTAACCAAAATGTCATAAACCCGATTCCGCGAAGGAAAAAGGGGGCGCGGCAGCATGGCGACTCTGCTGGGGATTTTTTCGGCTTTTACCATTTCAGATTATTCTTGTGAATTTATACCTCTCTCTATGCGCAATTATCTGTTTAAAACCCCATAGAAACCTTACTCTGTTTAAAATGTTCATGCATCATGGTCAAACCTAGCCGGATCAGTTATGTTGTCCACATAATGATCCTTTAAGATAGCCTTGTCCAAAGTCCACTGGGTTTCCCTAAACCCAAAACGGACGTCGTCACGTTCTGTGCATTTATATGGAGAACTAGATGCTTCCTGCTAATCATTGATATTAAATAGTCGAGTCCGGTAGGGGAAGGGTCTAACCTTATTTGCCTTACAGAAACATGAGGCATGAAGTCCCCATATTCGGCATGGTCACCAACATCCACCCAAGGTTGCTAAGCTGGTGGAAAGATTTACACTCTTGTGATCAAAATCTCGTCAGAAAATATCTGGGAAATCTACCATCCCTCCTGGAAATCCAACCCAATAACATGATCATAGAAGCTGACACATTGTTTTGGGATTGTGAAAGGGTCGTATTCCGCTTTGGGGGTATTGAAATAACACCTTTGTTGGAGGAGATAGGAGGACTGTCCGGTCTAGTATGTGAAACTCCGAGCTTGCTAATGCCTGAGAATCGCAAAGGTAGGGGCTTCCTTAAAATGATGGGTTTGAAGAAGAATCCGAAATTGACCTGCTTAAAGGATTCATACATCCCTTTTGACTACTTGTATGAAAGGTACGGTCACAGCAAATCTTACCGCACCTACTCTGGCGAGTTTGCCATCACATCCTTGGGACACGTCCATCGCAGGGTTTTCGTCTTCATAT
Organism: Nicotiana attenuata; assembly: GCF_001879085.1. Classification (NCBI taxonomy): domain Eukaryota; kingdom Viridiplantae; phylum Streptophyta; class Magnoliopsida; order Solanales; family Solanaceae; genus Nicotiana; species Nicotiana attenuata. The sequence goes on from NW_017673324.1 coordinate 74,300, forward strand.
TTTGCTTTTTGGGTCTGATTGTATTTCCAATAAAGAAAGGTAGAATTCATACTAGGTTGGCTATGGTGACCAAAACCCTAATGGAGGGGATTGGTGGGCAGGCATTCAGCATTGTACCTATGATTATTGCAGACATATACCGAGCCTTAGAGAAGTGTCAACAAGGAGCAAAACACTTCGAAGGCTGCAATCTGCTACTTCAACTTTGGCTCATAGAGCATATCCAAAAGGGCGAATATCGACAAGAAATTCAGCGTAGGGACTGGGATGATCACATCGCTTTCCACTATCCAAAGCGAATGAATTACATTCCTGCCATGTTCGCTCAGCCTGAGGATGCTAAAGGATAGGTTGAGCTATTTGATAAATTGACCGAGGAACAAGTTCAGTGGATGTTCGAGTGGTTTCCGACGGAAGAGTTCATCGTCCGATCTAGAGACGCACCTTTCCTGATACTAATTGGTCTTATGGGAACCTACCCTTACGTCCCTCTGTGAGTTATGAGACAAGCTGGTAGGAAGCAAGTCATACCCAGGGTCGACAAGATGAGTCACTTTCGAGCCGACTTCCAAGGCGACGATAGTCCCTACAAGTGCCAAGCCCAACACATATGGCATAGCAAGATCTTGATGGGGAAAGACACCATAGAGCCAGACAGATACCACGCCAATTGTACTCCTTTCTATTCAGGTTGGTTGGAAGACAATCATGATGGTTTGGGCCAGCCAGGGTTTGTTCGAGGCCACAGGATTATAGATGAAAAGGCCGAGGCGCAAGTCAAGTACAACCAGTTGCGCAAAAGGATCCGTGAGTGCGAAAGTGAACATCGTGAAATACAAGAGTCCAACCAGAAGCTGATCGAGGAATGGAAAGACATGGCTACCAACGCCAACAAAAAGCTGGGATACTTGGAGCGAGGCATAGTGGAACTGGAAAGAAAGTTTCTCAAAAGGGTTGTAGATTGTCAAGAGGCTAAAGGGGCTGAAGGTGGATATTTAGCCAGAGCATACATGTTGCTAGGACTTCGCAAGTTGGGGAAGTTGTTCAAAGGAGCCAAGGATGCCGAATCTGGGGAAGGTCCTTCTGGGACCAAGTAGATAGGAATTTATCTTTTTCGCTTGAAATGTAACAAGGCCAGTGGCCATTAGTAACTTTTATTTCCTGTTTATTTAATGTCGATTTGGGATTCGTCTTATCTTTATCAATGAAATAAGGCATTTAGCATTCCAAGTTCTCTAAATCAACTTGTCGCTAGGCCAACCTCGGGCACAACGAGGTTCCTAAATTAGGACACAATTTACATTCCTGCACTACGTGTTTAAATATTGCAACACTTTTTATGATCCTCACTAACTCGGTTACCTTTTGTTTATTTTTTGTTTTGTTATTCCCCTCCCCAAAGGTTAGTTCGTGCACTCTGGCAACATCATCTTATTCCACTAGATCCAGGGGCCCTCCACCCACTCCTCCTCTTAGTCCTGTTAAGAACAAGAACAAAGGCGAAATGGAAGATTTGAACATCAGAAAAGAGAACACAACAGCAGAGGCCACTGATGGCCATGGTATTCGGGTTCCCAACGAAAATGTGTCACAACTTGAGCAGAAATTGTTGAAGTTTCAGGAAGAGCTCGATCAGGTTCAGAATCTGGCTAACTTATCCTTCTCCCTCAGCACCCCAGACACCAACTTCCCCAATGTTCAAAACCCCTCACCTCCTCAAAAACAACCCACTGCTCCAACAAAGAACCAATGCAACACTTGCCACACTCCAAACAACATTCCACTACTCATCCCCGAACCGCAAAACTCCGCAAATGACCATTTCCAAGCCCACACACCAGGCAACCACAACAATCCCATCTACGTGGAGACCATGCCACTCTCCACCCAACCTATATCTTGCACACCTGAGTCCGATGAAAAGGATATACTCATCAGAAACTTGGCTGAAGAACTTAAGAAACTAACCAACCAAATTCAAGGCGTCGAATGAAGTAAAGGGATCGAAGGGTTGAACTATGAAGACCTCTGCATACAACCAGATGTCAAACTACCAGAGGGGTACAAACCTCCCATGTTCGAGATGTTCGACAGTACAGGTGATCCAAGGGTCCATCTGAGAACCTACTGCGACAAGCTGGTCGGGGTAGGAAAAGATGAAAGGATCCACATGAAGTTGTTCATAAGGAGTCTGAAAAGAGATGCACTATCTTGGTACATCAACTAAGAAGTGGTCAAGCTGGGTAGGTATGACATCTGATTTTATGGACAGGTTCAGGTTTAACACAAAGAAGGCGCCAGACGTGTTCTATATCCAGAATTAAAGAAGAAGCCCACGGAGACATTTCGCGAGTATGCTACTCGCTGGAGGTCCGAGGCTGCTAAGGTCAGACCCGCCTTAGAAGAAGAACAAATAAACAAGTTCTTTGTCCGGGCTCAAGACCCGCAATACTATGAACGGTTGATGGTGATTGAGAATCATAAGTTTTTTGACATTATCAAGCTGGGGGAACGAATTGAAGAAGGTATTAAGAGCGGTATGGTTACAAACTTCGAGGCCTTGCAAGCTACAAATAAGGCCTTGCAGTCTGGTGGTGTGTCTAAGAAGAGGGACGTAGGGGCCGTGATGGTTGCACAAAGGACCAAGTCTCCCCTCAAATACCAAACCTACCCAATACCTCCACTCACATATCAGCCAGCCCCAAATTACCAAGCACCCTCCTACCAAGCTCCACCGCCAACTTATCAGTCATCTCCACCTCCTACATATCAGCCTACCTCACCCAGATACTCCCAGCCCGCTCACGTCTACCAAACTTACAATGCCCAACCATCTCATTACCAATCACCCCCCGCACGCCAAAACTTCCCTAGGCCCCGACCAAATTTTGATCGGAGGCCTCCAAAACAATACACAGCCATCGCCGAACCCATTGACCAGCTATATGAGAGACTCAAAGCCGCCGGTTATGTCACCCCCGTCCCTGCTACAACCCCTGAGAATCCTTCTCAGTGGGTTAACCCAAACAAGTCTTGTGCATACCACTCCGGCATGAAAGGACACACCATCGATGAATGCCGCTCTTTAAAAGACAAGATACAGTCTCTGATTGATAACAAAGTCATTGTAGCAAAGGAAGCCGCTCCGAACGTCCGCAAAAACCCTCTACCAGACCATAAAGGCGGGGGTATCCACATGATTGAAGTGGAGGATGATTGGGATCCCGAAGGATCCATCGGGTTGATCGCAGAAGGCGATGACCCAGCAGTTACTCTCAATCCGATTATAGTCCAGATCCAACCGTCTGAGGACACTGAGGTAGACGTGTCTATGCCTCTTGAGTTTGAAGCAGCGCCATCAGCAAAGGCACCAGCACCATTTGAGGTTGCAGTTTTGCCACCCAAAGAACATGTCCCATTCGAAGTAAAGGTGGCCGCACCGATCCTGGTGGCAATGTTCACCATGCCGTCATTCCATACAAAAGATATACCATGGGATTATACAGCCGAGGCTAGGAGGAAAGGCAAGGTCAGGTTCAAAGAAACTATTGCAGCATAGGGTATGACAAGAACTGGAGAGTCTATACTCCTGAACACCTAGCGGAGTCAAGCAAGCAGGCCTCCAACCGGCCACCCATCATTGAGAATGGTCCGGACGACCTTTGGAGGAAAATACAGGCTAAGGATTATTCGGTCATCGACCAGCTAAACAAAACACCAGCACAGATATCCATCCTCTCATTGCTGCAGAATTCCAAGACACACAAAAATGCTCTGTTGAAGGTGCTGAGTGAAGCATACGTGCCAAGTAACATCACTGGCGGGGAAATGGATAACATGGTGGAATAAGTATTAGAAAGCCATAAAATCACCTTCTATGAGGACGAGCTGCCACCTGAAGGGTTGGGTCACAACAAAGCCCTGCACATCACCGTGCAATGCGAGGACTATTTCATCACCAGGATCCTGATCGATGGGGGTTCCAGCCTTAACATCTGTCCTTTGGTAACACTCAAGAAGTTGGGCAAAGGGCTGCATGAGATAAAAGAAGGAGCAATCAACGTAAAAGCTTTTGATGGGTCTCAGAGGTCCACCATCGGTGAGATTAGCCTGTGTCTTCAAATGGGACCAACCTGGTTCGAGGTCGATTTTCAAGTGATAGATGTGCCAGCATCCTACAACTTGCTGCTAGGACGACCCTGGATTCATGCTGTTGGGGCTATAGCTTCAAAGCTGCATCAGGCCGTAAAGTTTGAATGGAATCATCAGGAAGTGATCATTCACGGTGACGGCAGCAATCCTATATACATTCGCCACACCATTCCAGCAATAGGAGGAAGACGAAAGCTAGGTGGAGAAACTTACTACCATATCGAGTGGGTCAATGCTGTCAACAAAGACAAATGGTGGGATAACAAGATCGTGAGTATACTAAATTGGAGTGGGTACAAACCTGGCAAAGGACTCGGCAAGAATGTCCTTTGATCTCTAAACCTATAAAACTCAAGAAACATGGCACTACTTTCGGTTTGGGATATGAATATACCTGGGAGGAGTTCAATAATTGGTCGCCAACATGGCGCGGTCCTTACTACCCGTTAGAGCAACCAATATCACACCTGGAGCAGACTTTCCAACAGGCCGACGTCGTCTATGGGACAGAGGAAGAAGAAGCACTCGCGGCAGTGAAAAACTTGTTTCTAGAGGACAATGATATGGAATGCTGTGTTATTCTTGAGGAGGAGGGGGAGGAAGGTCCTTCCATACAAGCTGTGAGCAGAGGAGCACACCTCAACAATTGGACCATCAGGACCACCAGAGCCCGACGAGCCTCGGGGTAGCAAGGCTAAAACAAGCATTATTCACTGTTTTATTTATTAAATGGTTTTCTTTCCGCATTTTCCAATTTTCGCAATAAGATCTTCAATGTTCGAAACAATTATTCAAAGCATGTTTGATTTTTCTTATGAATTAATATTTATTGCTATCGTTTTCCTCCTTACTTTACCAATACAGCATTACTATTACTTATCTTGATGAACCAATGACTTTGACATGCAATGAGACAACGCAACAAATGGACATTGACTCAGAAGAAGATGACATACCTAAGGAGATTGTCAAAGAATTTGAGAACTTTGAGAACAGACCAAAGTCCAACCTGGACGAAACCGAAATTGTTAACCTGGGAGATGTAGAAAATGTCAAAGAAACGCGAATCAACATTCACCTGTCGCCATCGGAGAAGAAAGAATACACAGAATTTCTAAAGGAGTATGAGGACATATTCGCCTGGTGGTATGATGACATGACTGGTCTGAGTACGTCTATTGTGGCTCACAAACTACCAACCGATCCAATGTGTCCACCGGTAAAGCAAAAGCTCAGAAAGCTCAAACCTGATATGAGTCTGAAAGTCAAGGAAGAAGTCACCAAGCAGATCAAAGCTAAGGTTCTCAGGGTAGTAGAATACCCGACGTGGTAGCCAAGACAGTTCACATCGGGGCAGCTGGTGTCGAAGAAAATTTTTCCGCATCAAGATGAAAACAAAGGGAAGTTCTCTCCCAACTGGCAGGGCCCATACATGGTTCACCGGGTTTTGACAGGAGGAGCCCTCATACTTGCAGAAATAGATGGAGAAGTCTGGCCAAAGCCGATTAATTCAGATGCAGTCAAGCGTTACTATGTGTAATCTTTATGCTTTCCTTATATGATGTAAATTGAACTACGCCTGACCTGATTCCCGTTTAAGAGGGGATACATAGGCAGCTCTATGGGTTCGGTCACAATTCAATAAAATTTCCATTCCCCCCCCCCCCGTCCCGAAATTGGAAACTAGGGCAGAATTTTGAGGAGGACCCTCAAAATTCCGAAGTAATTTCAGCCGATCGCCACACGAGCAACAGTCAGAAACGTCAACCCATCAAACTGGGGTAGAATTTTGAGGAGGACCCTCAAAATTCCGTAGCAGGAGTGGTTGCAATGTCCTGAATTGCGTCACAGTCGTCTGTTCATCTAAAAACTATTTTAATTATACATTTATGTTATGCTTTTACAAAATCATGCATGTCTATTATTGAAACTGCTTTGTTTAGCAACGCTACCCCAATGATGCAGACGGTATCACCAGATCAAAGCAGAAAGAGTCAAGCAAAGCTAGCGGGGATACGAACTAACCATCCCCTTTACAAAACTCACGATTTTTCTTTGGATGCAGGCACCAGGATTACGAAGTCATTGAATGTACTATACGTCCATAGAACAAACATATTCAAGAATACAATTCTCTGAACCATTGCACCTACCAACATCTACTATCAGCACACACCCATAATGTTCTGTATGTCACAATGCTCTGAGTAATCACCGCGCTGCAATCTGATATCAGCTAAGAAACTCTACTGTCATTTTCTATTTTATTTCTTGCATAAGGCTACCATTCTTCCTTCCGAGGTTAAGCTCTACCTCTATCTGCATCTGCATTGCATAAGGCTACCATTCTGCCTTCCAATCTGCATAACGCTACCATTCTGCCTTCCGAGGTTAAGCTCTACCTCTATCCGCATCTGCATTGCATAAGGCTACCATTCTGCCTTCCAATCTGCATAAGGCTACCATTCTGCCTTCCGAGGTTAAGCTCTACCTCTATCTGCATCTGCATTGCATACGGCTACTATTTTGCCTTCCAACTTGCATAAGGTTACTATTCTGCCTTCCGAGACTAAACGCTGTCTCCATCACATTGCACGGCTGAAAGATCGCCATATTGCACAGCTGAAAGATCGCCACATTGTACGGCTGAAAGATCACCACATTGCACGGCTAAAAGATCGCCACATTGCACGGCTGAAAGATCACCACATTGCACGGCTGAAAGATCGCCATTGCACGGCTGAAAGATCACCACATTGCACGGCTAAATTATCGCCACATGCTACTGCATCCTTCATGGGCTGAAATATCGCTAACCCATCCCAAAGGCGCCATCGTTCGGAGGCACCATCCTCATAGCCCGAGAACACCATGTCATGGCCTGAGGACCCCTTTCAATCTTTTTGCATATCATTATTCAAAGGCATCATGGTTTGGAGGCACCATCCTCATGGCCCGAGAACATCATTTCATGGCCTGCGAATCCTTTATCATACGCTACATGGCCCAGAACATCATGGTCTAAAGACGTCATCCTAACCGTTCAAAGACAGCATTCATGGTCCAACGGGAATTTGCATCATGTTTAAATTTATGCACAATATACGCTTGTATTGCTTATTTGCAGGTAAACCGGCAAGCAACAGCCATCCTGGCGGGAGCGGTTCCGCTCCAGTGCCCGCAGCCATATCAAACCTAACCGTTCCCGTAAGCCGTCCACTCATCCAGCCCTAGTATTGCGTCCGTTCTTGGAAAGTACCCATCGGCATACTCTGCCGACGGATCCTGAACTACATATGGCCTGATTCCTGTAAAACCAGGGATATGTATTCAGCTCGAAAATCGGGGTGCGGCCTAAACCTCTTCAAACCATTTCGCCCGGTCAAAATTGGCCATCATATCTTTACCCGAAAACTCTTTCATCCTTCCCGGGTAAAGAGGGGACACCTAATTTTTCCCTATATATTTTCAATATGCAAAATAACTTCAAAATGGCACAAATATGCATATGTAAACATATTCAAATGTTTTATTATTTTTTCCATAATTTTTAAGGTTTTTTAAATCAATTTATTTCCCTTTTTATCCATAAAACCCAATAATCATTTCCAAAATTATTATTTTTGGTAATTCATCTATTGGATTTTCATCTTTATGCCAAGATATAGCTAAGGTAATTTTTACAGGTTTTTACAATTTTGTTTAGTATTTTTAAAAGCTAATTGCACATAATTGCAATATTAGCCTTTTTAAGATTTAATTGTGTTTTATATTCATAAAATTAAGTCCTGTATTTTTAAATTGTTAGTTATATGCTATAAATCATTTTAGTGCTTTCAATTTATTTCCAGAAGTTAATTTCCTATTTTTTATTATTTTAAAAGGGGAAAATTGGCTATTTAAATAATAGCCCAATTACATTTCAATTTTAGCCTAAATCTGATCCCAAACTAAACCCAATTTCCCGGCCCAATTCCCATTCAAACCCGACCCCTAACCCAATTAAACGACCCAACCCGGACTCCCTACCTAACCATTTCAATCCTGGCCACTGATCATTTAGATCAACGGCCACTATTCGCCCTTTCCATTTTAACCTTAGACGACCCCTTACCCTACCTCATTCATCACCAAACGCCGCCTTTGAATCCCCCTTCTCTTAATTCTCTCTGAAAACTGACCTGAACCCTAGCCGTCGCCACGTAATCCCACCCTAATCTACCCTAATACCTTCCTAATCCATGGCCCCTCGTGGTCATTTGAGACATGTATCAGCCTCCTATGGCTCCTGGGTGTTTGTTTCGATGGTTTCATGGCCAGACCTCGAAGGGACTGGTCCAGTCCTTGCTCGACTTTTGTTCATGGCCTTTATCCGGCCATCCATGATCTTTCTCTGGCCATTCATTGCCTTTCAAGGCTGATCCTTGACTTTTTCTTGTTAGATCGTTAACTTTCAAAGTCTTTCTCACTTCTTTTGGGTTTTCTGAAACCCTAGCTCTAAGACCTTTCAATTTTCTTTCAGATCTCTCTTAGATCTGTACTTACTATGAATTTCTTAAGTGTTTTCTCGAAGGTTCTTCAACTTTTCTTTCAAAACGACTCTTCATTTTTTCGACGATTAGGGTTTCCTTTAAGTTTTTCAAAAGATCTCTTCTCTGATCTCAATATTGTTTGTGATTTTGCTATGTTTAAAATGACTTGCTCATATTGTTCTTCTATCTATTTCAGCATGTTAAAAACCCTAGTTCCTTTAGTCTTATCCGAGTTCTGAAACTGTTTGTTTAAATGTGTACTTGTTATTTGTTTCTGACTCTCTTTTCCTTGTTTGACTTGTTTGATTTTGAGTTCTTACCATCTCTTAAACTCGACTACTGCTGAAGCCCTAAATTTCTTAGAAGTTTTTCTCACTTATTACTACTGTGAGACCTTTACCTGTTTCTGATTTCTCTTACCTAATACTATGTTCTGCTTCACTGTTGATTCTATGTGACTACTTGACCTACTTGACTACTGTGCCTCGAATATTTTCCTTACTACTGAATCCTAGCTTATTTCTGCCACTAATGTATGTTCGTGTTATCTCTTTTGCTAATGTGTTTGGCCTCGCATGTCTGATGCTTCTGTTCACTCTATTTATATACTGAAGTTTCTTCCTTGATTGATCTTGATTTGGTGACTGATTGCAAAAGCGTTTTCTTTATAAACCCTAATTTCACTCGCCTGTTTAAAATTAATTGATTCCTTTCCCTTTACTATGATATTTTACCTTGCTGAATCCTTTCCCAAAATAAGCCTATTTTGTACTTAGACTTGATTTTTTACTTCATGCTTTACTGCCCCTTATATGGCAATAATCAATCTGTCCCTAAATTGATTTCTTTCCTTAATTATACCTGCTACTACCCGTTAAACAGTGATTCCTTAATTAAAGGGAATCACTTGTGTTAATTGATTCTGACTTGTGATTGTTTCCATGTTTGTGTTAAGACTTTACTTATTACCTTACTTATCACTCGTTTTCAAAAGCTATAAATACCCGCCCCCTCTTCTTTCAAAAGACACGAGCAACTTGAGTTCAAAACACACTCTTACACTTAAAACTCTCTCTTTCTTTACTGCTACTTATGTTGTTGCTTTGTCTAGCCGGCTGAAAGCCAAGGCTAGACTGTGGACTCTTGTTTGCTTTACCTTTCTGCACTTTGCTTCTCTACTAGTATGTCCTAGTTTACTCTTTAAGTCTCAAAAACAATATGTTTCTTTAAGTTGCTTCAGTCTCTCATTCATGCTCACTTCTGCCAATGTTTCTGTAGTCTATTTACATTACTAGCATGCTGAAATATGCTCCCTTCCCCTTTTAGATTAATGTTTTCCTATGTATGTACTCTGTCAGTCGCTGGTTATGTGATTTTCTGACTTATGAATCCCAAACCCCATATCCCCTATATGTGTTTGTGTTCCTTAGGTTGGTTTGTGGGTAGGCCAGCATCATCTATTGCCGTGCATGACCAAACCTGCCCCTTTCTGGGGTCATATGCTTCATACAATGTATTCCCAAAACCCCTCGACCCTTTGTGTAACTACTGATTATGGGTATTTTGAGCTCTACTACTACTGTTTTTTTTTCAAATCACCCTTTAATACTTACTATTTCCAACTCAGTTTTAATTAATTACTGTCCTGCACTTTCACTATATTCTTAGAACCTAGGTTCTACCCCTCTTATGTGAGCCTTGCCTTGGGACCCTTGAGCTCCCTCTGAACTTGGACGCATAAGGGCTGGCCCTTCCACACTGCACTCATTTCTGTCTGGTTGGGTGTAAGCATTGCCCGGGGTCCCTTAAGACCCTTAGGGAACTTTGACACACCCAGGTTTGAGAAAGGCTTTGAACATTATGGGCATCTGAAGTGATTAATTATATATCTCAGATAGGAAGTCAAGATCAGGCTTCTTTTGGTTGTAATTTCTTATTTCTTCACTTCTTTTGTAATTAAAGTATTTGGTCTGTAATAATTTGTAACGAACATTGGGGTTGGCTAGTAAAAAGGGATGGGGCAATTATGCTTGTTTTAAGGGTAGATATCCTGCCTATAGGATCTATTTAACAAATTCTGCATGTTTTACTTCCACACTCAGATATCATGCCTATAGGATCCGTTTGATAAATTCTGCATGTTTTACTTCCGCACTTAGACATCATGCCTATAGGATCTAAATGGCTATAATCAGACATCATGCCTATAAGGTTAATATCAGCTTCGAAATTAGATGTCATGCCTGTAAGATTAAAATCAATATCTTTATAGAAATTATGTCTATAGGAATTTCGCTGTGGTAAAGTAATCCCTGCCTACTCCACTTCATGATCAATTAGATACCATGCCTATAAGATTAAAATCAGCTACAATAGAGAGCATGCCTATAGGACCTAAAACCAGTTTAGTAAAAAAAATCAGTTTGACTCGTACTGTTCTGGATCAGTTTAAACAATTTACTCCTTTTAGCAATACGGATTGGAAAGCATGCCTATAGGATCCAAATTGCTCGTTTAGAATAGTTTACTGTTTTACTACACTCCTAATCAACAATAGATATCATGCTCCTAGGACATCACTATTACGCCTAGGCAAGCCTTAGGTAATAATAATTATAAAATTTAATCCGCCTCTGTTTAATTAGCAACTGCTACAACTAGCAGGCAGGCCTGATTCGAACTTCTTATCTGAGCTACATAATGAATCTGGTTCTGACTCAAATCCCCTACCTTAGGATTTTTAAAATACAGACTTTAACTGTGTTTGAGTTGTGCTATTTATATGTATTATTTGCGGAGGATTGTATGAGCCTTCTAATTGCTTACATGTTTCCCCTTTGAATGTAGTCCTACGTGTTTTTCTATGTCGCCTTAGCCTTTTTACCTTTAAACCTAAGAGTCAGCCTAGATCCTCCCTCTTATAAGAATAGTAGTCCTAAAATTCCTCCGGGATTGATAGGAATGGGACGGGTAATAGCACGCAATAGAGTTCGAGACCAATCCGCGCTTTAAATACCTTTACGGGGTGGGAAGGGTAGATATGGATATGATGACCGGTGCGCTAATACCACGTGTAGCCCCTCTTTTGAGGAGTGATTACCGGGTATTGCATTGATGTGATCCATGTTACAAACAAACCCAGAACCCCCTTTACATTCATCAGCATGCTTAGTTATAACTCTTTCAAAACTTTATTTTAGTTAATCATTTTCAAGCACTTGTGTATTTAAAATCCCCTCTTATTTGAGCCTTGTTTGTTTACTTGTTAATTGCACAAATTCACAAAGAATTATATGGCCGGGAACCACACTAGTGGATCCTGAGGGGTGCCTAACACCTTTCCCTTGGAATAATTTCAAGCCCTTACCCTATCTCTGGTTATCAAACGTAGTTGTAGTTGAACCCTAAAGGTGCCCTATGCACCTTAAAATCGTTAGGTGGCGACTCTTCAAAACTGCAAAACCCCTTTCCCTAAAGGAAAGAATTGTCCCGACCAAACTATCATAAACCCGATTCCGCGAAGGAAAAGGGGGTGCGACAGTGATATGTCCTACTCGTGAAAGCTAGGCAAGACAACTACTAAGGTTCTACACATTAACAACCAACCCAACAATTATAAACAGTAACTATAGCTAAACAAATGAAAAGTGCAGAAGAGTTAAAACAAATCCAAATACTCCAATACATGTCTACCCAGGAATCTGGTGTCATAAATTCACGAACGACTAAGATTTTACTACAAATACAAGTCTGGAAAGAAAAGTACAACTGTTCTCGAAATGAAAAGAGACAGTAGAAAAGCTTAACAGGGAAGGGGGACTTTAGGCTCTGCGGACGCCAGCAGATCTACCTTGGTCTCCTGGACTGAATGCAGCTACCTCAGCTACTCACTGGGTCTGGTACCGAAATTTGCACAAAAGAGTACAGAGTGTAGCATCAGTACAACCGACCCCATGTACTGAGTAAGTGTCGAGCCTAACCTCGGCGAAGTATTGACGAGGCTAGGATACGACAATCATATATACCTATGCAGTTAGATCATATACAAATAGAACATAATAACAGAAATCAACAGAATAAGGTGGGAAGGGGACATGCTGCGGGGAATGTCAGATTCTAACAATAAACCAATAAGGAATCATCAATAAGGAAGCATAATGAACATCATATCTAAATCAACAAGAATAATGAAACAATAACACGTGCACGACATCACCCTTCGTGCTTTTACTCTCGTCCTCACCATATGAATCGACAGAAACGGCGCGGCATCACCCTTCATGCATTACCTCACATAATCATGGCACGGCATCACCCTTCATGCATTATTTCTCACAATATCGGCACGTTACCACCCTTCGTACATTAACTCTCAAATCATGGCACGACATCACCCTTCGTGCATTAACACTCATAATATCGGCACGGCATCACCCTTCGTGCTTTACACTCTTCCTCACCCAAACAACAAAAAACAATATGTCCCGGCAAGGGAATCAACAATATCAACAATAATATCCCGGCAAGGGAACCAACAATATCAACAAAACATCCCGGTAAGCTATTCAGCTATAACCAATCTCATTTCAACAATTTCCTTACAAATTAAAACTTCATTTGAGTCAATACTCAACAATAGTCAATTACCAAGAAACTTTCATAAGCTTTGTTCAACATTAATAATCATCAATTTGGGCATGATCAATACATAATAGAGTCACAACAATCATGGTATAAGACTCACGGGCATCCTTGACACCAACGTATAGATACTCGTCACCACACCTATACGTCATACTCGATACAAACACATAGAAAATAGACCACAACTCCTATTCCCTCAAGCTAAGGTTAGGCCAAACGATTACCTCGATTCCACGGACAAGATTAAGCCTCAACTACCGCTTTACATCTCGGTTCCACTTCCAATTTGCTTGTATCTAGTCATAATTTACTTAATAACGCTAATAAATGCTAAATAAACCAATTCTAATGCATGGAAGTAGATTTCTCATTGTTTTCCCCAAATAGTCAAAAATCGACCCCGGGCCCGCTTAGTCAAAACCCGAAGTTCGAATCAAAACCCGATCACCCATTCACTCACGAACTCAAATATGCAATTAGTTTTGAAATCGGACCTCAAATTGAGGTCCAAATCCCCAAAATTTGAAAATCCTAACTTCTACCAAAAAACACCCAATTTCCCATGAAAAACCCTAGATTTTGAAGTGAAATCATGTAAAAAGATGTTATAGATTGAAGAAAATTAGTTAGAAATCGTTTATCTACGATTTGGGGAAGAACTCTCTTCAAGAAAATTGCCTATATGATGCTTAGGTTTGAAAAAGTTGTAAAATGAAGAAGAATCTCGTAAAAAATTCCACTTAACAGGTCTCAGATGTCCCAATTGCGACCAGGGGTTCGCAATTGTGAATCCTGGGAATTTCTGCTATCTTCGCAATTGCGAAGAAATTGTCGCATTTGCGACTTCTGGGGATTTCTGAGAACTTCGCATTTGCGAAGAAATGCTCGCAAATGCGAACAAGGCTAGCTAGGGCATATTTCGCAATTGCGATCTGCCCCTCGCCATTGCCAAGCCTGACCTCGCAATTGCGAGATCAAATGTGACGAATCGGCCCGTCGTCACGTGAGTTACCGCCCCGTTGTCCCCATATTATGTTCCCCTGCATTTCAATATTGGTATTTGAGGTGATCGGATGGAATTGGATTGGTTGTAGTTGGAAATGAGGCACTTAGCCTCATTGAAGGAAGCTTGTTTTCGAAAAGTCAACCGGAAGTTGACTATATAGTTAGAGGGCTCGGATGTGAATTCCGATGATTCGGTTAGCTTCGGGGGGATGATTTGTGACGTAGGAGTGTGATCGGAATTGAATTTGGAGGTCCGGTGTAGAATTAGGCTTGAATTAGCGAATGATGAATTTTGGCGAATTCCGGTTGGTAGGTGAGATTTTGATCCGGGGGTCGGAATGGAATTCTGAGAGTTGCAGTAGCTTCGTTGGGTGATTCTGGATGTGCGGGTAAAATTTCAGGTCATTTGGACGTCGTTTGGTTGGGTTTTTGATCGAATGTGAGTTTCAGAAGTTTTTAAGAAACTTAGGCTTGAATCCGATGTGATTTAATGGTTTTAGCGTTGTTTGACGTGTTTTGAGGATTGGAACAAGTTTGAATAAGGTTTTAGGATGGGTTGGTGCTTTTCGTTGAGGTCCCGGGGGCCTCGGGGGTGAATTTGAGTGGTTAAGCGAGAGTTTTTGAAGTTGTAGCAGGTCTACAAATTGCTGTCATATGGTATTTCCGCTTCTGCGGAAATGGACCGCAGAAGCGGTTCCGTAGAAGCGGGTATAAGGGCGCAGAAGCGATTTTGGTGCTTGAGTGAAGAGTTCCGCATAAGCGGACCCTTTCCGCATCAGCGGGTCCGCAGGAGCGCGTTTTTAACCGCAGAAGCAGTCTTGGGAGATCCGCTAAGCGGATAGTGAATCGCAAAAGCGGAAGCTGTGTAATTAATGAAAAACCGCATAAGCGGTCATTTGGCCACAGAAGCGGTCCCGCATAAGCGGTAGCGGGACCGCAGAAGCGAAAAAGGACTGTTGGCAGAAGGTTTAAAGGGGGTTTAATTCATCCGCGAGCTCCACCATTTTTCCTCCATTGTTGAGCGAGCTTGGGAGCTATTGACGCGATTTTTAGAGGATTTTGACTGGGAAGTAATTGGAGGTAAAACCTATAGTCTAGAAATATCATTTATTTGAAGAATCTACTTTTAATTTTTGGAAAAATTGGGAAAAATTGGAAGAACTAGGGCTTATATTTTGGAATGAAAAAATTGGGATTTGGAGGGGCATTTGAACTCCGATTTTGATGAATTTGATATGTATGGACTCGTGGCGAGACGAGGAATCCGGTGATGTAAATTTCGTAATTTTTCGAGAAGTGGGTCCGGGGCTCGGGTTTTGCCAACATCGTGATTTTGGTTGTTTATCGGGTCTTTTCGATTGGGTTACGATTTGTTAGCCTATTGTGACGTATCCTTTGTGGTTTTGGTCAGATCCTACGCGCGAGGAGGTCGATTCGAGAGGGAAAGGGTTGGCGAGCTAGGTTATCGGCCGGCTAGAGGTGAGTAATGACTTTAAATGATGCTTTGAGGGTTTGAAACCCCGGATTTGCACAACTTGGTGCTATGTTGAGTTGAGACACGCGTTCCATGACGAGCGCGTCCAGTCCGGATGATATTTTACCGCGTATTAGCAATGACTTGTTGTTTTCACCATGATTTGGGCTTATTGCCATATTTGGGGCTTATTGCCGACTGTTTGAACTCTTTATGAACTATCATCACTGTTTTCCTCACTGTTAGAAATATTATTTGAACTCAGTCCATGTGATTTACACTGTTTCTTGAACTCATCCATATTTACTCAAACTTGAAGTTTTAAACTGATATTTGAACTATTGTTTGAGCTGAGTATTATTGCTTTACTGTTGCCCGAGGGGCTGTTGACTATTTCTGGACTGATTAAGGCCGAGGGCCTTGTGTGAGGGCATGATGAGTGAGGTGAGGAGGCTTTCAGGCCTTGTATTAATACTGTTCAGGCTTTCAGGCCTTATTGATAGCGCTTGGGCTGTAGGAGCCCCTCCGGAGTCTGCACACCCATAGTGAGCGCGGGTACCCAACTAGAATGATTTAATATTGAACAGTGGTAACAATGACACTGTTAAATGTGATTGGTCAGGTAACAATGACTGACCAGTCAGGTAACTATGATCGACCAGTGGTAACAATGACACTGGAGTACGCGTTTGGTTAGGTAACAATGGCTGACCGGTCAGGTAACAATGGCTGACTTGCTGATTGAGTATAATTGATGTTTAACTGTTTTCAAAAAGGTTTTCTTTTCTTATTATTTTTCACTGGTTTCTACTATTATTCTGAAGTTGCTGCTTGAGATAGCATTATTTGTGCCCTTGTGGGATTTTATGTTCTCAGTCGTTATTTATTTTTATTACTCACTGGGTCGGAGTACTCATATTACTTCCTGCACCATGTGTGCAGAGACAGGCACCGCTGAGTTCGCACCTGAGCGCTGATGTCCTTCCAGACCAGGCGGACCAGGAGAGACGAGGTAGCTGTCGACGTCCACAGTCCCATTTCTTCCTTATCTTCTGCATATTTTATTCATATTCAGACTATGTTTTCCAGACTTGTAGTATATTTTTCATCAACTCTGTAGTAGCTCGTGACTTGTGACACCCCGATCATCGGGCTGAATTTTGGGATGGTTGTTTCCCGTTATGTTACGTTTATTTCCGCACGTGTGATTAATCAGTATTTATGGATTAAACCTGTTTATGCTAAGAAAAATATTAAAAGCAATGTTGATTGTTTCTGTTGGCTGGCCTTGTCTTCTCGAGAGGCGCCATCACGACCGGGTGGGAAATGGGTCGTGACATCAAAGCCTGCAACAAATACCAGGTCTGAAATTTCCTAAGTCCAATTCACCCTGTGGCCTATCCAAAACTCACCCGAACCCTCGGGGCTCCAAACCAAACATGCACGCAAGTATAAAAATATCATACGGACTTGCTCGTGCAATCAAATCATCAAAATAACATCAACAACTACGAATTTAACCTCAAATTCATGAAATTCCTCAAGAACATTGAAATTTTCATTTTCTCAACTAAAGGTCCGATTTATACCAAATCAACTCTGACTCTTACCAAATTTCACAGATTCGACTTATTTATTATTTTAAACCTGTACCGGGATCCAAAACCAACATACGGGCACGATACCATCAAGAACACGCATCATTTCATTTCAAAAAGCCTTTATATTTTCCAGCAAATAATTTTCTTTAAAAATTCTTTTCTCAGGCTAGGGACCTCGGAATTCGATTCAGCGCATACGCCCAAGTCCCAGATTTTACTACGGACCCTACGGGACCATCTGATCATGGGTCCGGGTCCGTTTACCAAGAATGTTGACCAAAGTCAACATTAATCAATTTAAAAGGTCAAAATCATTATTTTTCTTAAATTTCACATAAAAACTTTCCGGAAACGTGCACGGACTGCACACGCAAATCGAGGTGAGATAAAAAGAGTTTTTTAAGGCCTCGGAATATAGTTTTGACTTCTAAAACAAGAGATGACCTTTAGGTCATCACACTAACATATTCCTTCAATTAGTTAGCAGTCTATGAACTTATAGCCACATTATTATTTCTCCATCAACTAACAATTCCATCAATCAAGCAAGTAAACTACAAAATTAGCACCAACCATAAGTATTGCAATAATATTTTTAAAAGTTAGTAAAAATAATTTTAGTAAAAAATTAAATTTTCACATTGTTTCACTAATCTTTTTATGTCAAGATCAGGAACAAAAACTCATTTCATAAGGTCTGAAAATACGTTACAATCTTAGTAAAAAACCAACAATACCAAAATAGTTAATTTGAAGTTAATAAAAATTAGTCAATAGATATGAACCTTATTGCAACTTGTATCGATGATTTCTTTCATCCGTGAAACTTCTGAAAATGAAAAATATTTGTATTCATTAATTACTTGACTTCATGGGATTGATCTTCACTTTGGGGCTAGCACACGTAACTATCTCATCATGAGTAGATGATTTGAACGCAAGAACCTTCATGTTAGTGGCCTTACTAAACAAAATTTCGAGAACATTGAATGCCATCTTTGTTTATCATTGTTAAAGGTGAAGCAAAGACTCAAGGGATTACCTCATTATAGGGAAGCCACCTGGAGAATTGACTTTCAGTTGAATAACTTTGGCATTGGATAATTTTTATCATCCGCAATTTCATGATATGGATATGGATCTCCTGATATTTCAAGTGCACCATGGTAACTTGATAGTAAACTCAAACTGTAACTCTGTAGAAGTGCGAGCGAAAAAGAAAATGGAAGCGCTAAAATAAAAAATACTACGCTATCAAAAAGAGACGATGCACCAACAATATAATTTTTAATGTCAGAAGCACAAAGTTGTTAAAAGCATAATGATAGAAAATCAAGTTTGAATTCAAAATAATATGTGTATGAATTTATAAAGAATCTTAATATAATTATTTGTATATAATGTAGTTGAAGAAGTCCTCTTTCCAACGGCATAAGTGGATCATAGTTTCGGCGTGCACAATTGTGAAGCCAACTTTAAGAAAGAGAAAGAGAAATATTTAAACTACACATAATCGTTTCATATATGAGCCAAGTTTCATTATGTTCGTCCTAACCATCTTAATTTCAGACTTGCGGATAATAGTTTAACCGAGGCTATAGATGAATTATAGTAATCTCTATAGTGAGTTCCATATTAATTAAAGAACATTTTATAGAGAACTTGAATTACTGTTGTTTTTGTTAGACACTTGAGAAAACATAATTGTGAATACAACGTTAACAGAAACAGCATACTGTACTACATATAGAAACTTCACAATGAGTACATTTTATCCTGAAAAATTTATCCATAAAACCAGAAAAGAAGAAGAACTTTAGAATTATGTTAAGTTAAATATGTTACCTTTGCATCTTGTAAAATCAACTCAATCGAATATGATTTTTTAGGATTGAAACGATCCGACATTTCCCATATTCGAACGACTCTAAATTTGAGATTTCATTGCATCGAGTTGCTTGAAATTTGACTTATTTTATGAAGTGTTGTACCTATATTTACAAACTTCTGTATTTGGAGCAGAGAAAAAAGGGAATATAGAAATAGAATAAAAGAAGGAGCAGATGCTTGAGATATAATTAGCATAGGAGACAGTTTCTAAGTTATGGAGTTAGGTTTTGATGCCCACGTTTGGAAAGAGGATCGTGGAATATTTTTTTCCTTTTTTCCTATTTCTATGTAAAATTATCTGTAAAGAATTAAAAAACATGGGGGTCCAATTTTTTGAATAGATGATCGTGGTTGAAGAAACGTGGGAGTCCCAAAAACGTGAGACTCATGGTGTGAATAGATATGCTCAAACGTGGGAGTACTAAGGAAACTAACTGAAACAAATTAATGCTTTAAAACATGGGACTCTTAAGGGAAATAACTGAAGCATATTAATGATTTAAAAGCTTCAAATTATTTTTTTTATTTTATATTTTTTTTGAATCTCCAAGCTTATTGGAGGTTTGTCTTAATGTTTGACACGTGTCGGCATTACGTTTTGACACTTGGCGCAATATTATAAATTTGCCTCTCCTTTACTATATTAACTAGTATTAGAACACGCGCGATGCACGGTAATATTAAAGAATATTAGTTATTTTAAATTATAATTTATCATTCTAGTATATAATACTATTATGTTGCGTTAATAGAATTTCAACTGGCATCTTACTTCTCAATACAATATTTCATTAACTAAACTATATGAAATTAAAAAAAAATTATATAGTCATTGTATCATATTTTTGTTATTTTCAATATAAGAATGGTGAACAAATTAAAGGAGGCATGCGATGTTCTCAAAAGTTTATCAAGCAAAGCATATAAAAGTGTGAGTGTTGCCTATATGTAACCTGTTCCTATTGAACATGATATAGTAATTACATATAACACTTTGAATATAACGGCACACGTGACAGAAAGATCATTTGCAAGTGCTTCACCTATTAAAAAATATTTCTTTAATATTTTGGCAACATAATATCACCAACCACATAAATAGAATAAATGAACAAACTTACGAAATCCTATTGCCTGTTATATCAAAGTCCAACTGTATACATGAGCGTTATTTTGATAATCAAGTAAAATCATCTGGTTTCTTGGTATTTCATTATCTTTAGCATGTAAAATTCTATGCTGAGAACTTAATTAATCTTAACAATCCTGATAATTTTATTAGTTTAGACATTATGCAAAACATTCTTAGTAGAAAAGGCATTACTCTTCATGCCAACTTTTTATATTTTATATCTACATTGGTAATAGTCATATTCGAAAATCCAGTTATGCGTATAATTTTCTCATTCACCATTTCTGCCTCAATGGAATATAGTTAGTAGTGGTAATGAGAATAATCAGAAAATAAAGTTTTTTTTTTGTATATTCTATTCCATTAAAAGAAGTCAAGTAACAAAGTTTCCCTGAGTCTTTTGCCTGAACAAAAGTTAGAGAGACTCGGAACCTAAGTCGAGCTCATTGAGACAAAGACAGTCGTTCGTGAATTTCTAGATTTTCTTGCGTCTGTCCGACTTATCCTGCACGAAACAACTTGAACTTTAGGTAAAAAAATAGAGGTTCTTCCAATAACACACTATTAGAAAATTTTCCGAAGCAAATTTATATGTTTCACACTTCCATCGATATATAATGAAATTCCTTTTGGGTAATAATGTTCTATGTATACCT
Organism: Nicotiana attenuata; assembly: GCF_001879085.1. Classification (NCBI taxonomy): domain Eukaryota; kingdom Viridiplantae; phylum Streptophyta; class Magnoliopsida; order Solanales; family Solanaceae; genus Nicotiana; species Nicotiana attenuata. The sequence goes on from NW_017673324.1 coordinate 95,386, forward strand.
GTCCGACTTGAGATGTGAGTGTCGGACTTGTCTTGCATATGTCTTTAATTATATGTTGGAGTTAAGATTCTCACATCAATGCTGCCAATAAAGATAATATTAATATCTCAAGATTTTGGTATGACCCCCGCAGCATCGCATTTGGTACAAATTCAAAGAATATACATATTCGGCTAACACTTAAGTCATCTTGACAGAAAATAAAGATAATATCTACATCTCAAGATTTTGATATGACATCCGTAACATCCTGCACAAATTCATAGAGTATATATGTTCAGCTATCACTTAAGTCATCTTGACAGACTCAAAGCAATGTCCAATAGTAATAACTAAATGGCAATATCTGATCTTTAAAATATGCTCTGGTTAATGTGTATAGGACTGCGCGCTATGCCTCTTCCTCATTTTTATGCTTATTATAGTTATAGCTAGCGCCATGCCATCCTTGAGTCGTCCTTCATAGACCTTTCGTTCAGAATACAAAAGGAACAGTCAGTATTCATCATAGTCAAGAATTGAGGAATGAATTACATAACACGACATATGTACTAACGTTGTAAACATTGTCTTACAATAAATGCATACCTGCCCATCGGAATCTACACAGATTAAATTTGAGATATCAAAGTTTTTAGTGGCCTCTCAAAGCTCATCCAAAATAAACGTTTGATAAGGAGGGCCCAAGCAGTCCCAACTTCCTTATTTCAGAAAAGAACCCTGTCAGGAACCAAATATTAAAATATACCTGAACTTCAGGAAAAAAATAGAGTTTCTTCCAATAAAACAAGATTAGACAATTTTCGAAGCAAATTCATATGTTCCGTACTTTTATCTATATATAATGAAAGTCCTTTTGAGGAATAACTTTCCATGTATACTTGTCCGACTTGAAATATATATATATATATATATATATATATATATATATATATATATATATATATATATATATATATATATATTGTGACTAACATAGGTTTTCTTTTCCTTTCGGCAGCGAATTCAAATAGATCATCATCATCGTCAAAGCTTCTTCGGTATCGATTGGTCGCTAAAGCCAAGGAGGAGAAATCACTTTTGATTGATTCTTCCAACTCTTCAGCTCCTAGAAACCATCCTTCAAAAGTTGTCGTAGTAAAGAATATTATTGAGAGCAGAGTAAAGAGAGAATGGAAAAAGAATTTGGAAGAAGAAAATGCATATATAATTACTCTGCATAGAAAAACACAGGAGAAGTGGGGAACGTGGAGGTACATTAGTGTCACGGCCCAAATTCCAATAAAGGTCGTGATGGCGCCGTACACCACTGTCAGGCAAGCCAACCCAAAATACTTAATTAAATTATCATTTCAATGCTTTTGAAAACTATGACTTTTCTTTAAATTTACCAATTTAAAAGATAATCGTCTCAAATCAAATTAAATAATAAGCAGTTGATACAAAATACTTTAAAACCATCCCAGAACCCGGTGTCACAAGTGCATGAGCAATTTCTAAGAAAAACTTGAATAAAGTACAACAGCTGTCCGAAATACAATTGGACAGAAGGTAAATAAAATCCTGAGAGAGACTATACTAGCTGCGGGTCGCCTCGAGGAAATACAGCTCACCTAGTCTCCGTGTCAATCATGCTGCTACGCCTGCTAAGCCATTAGTAGCGCATGTGCTTGTGCAACAAAAATGCACAAAAGTGTAGTATGAGTACAAAAACAACGTGTACTCAGTAAGTATCCCGCCTAATCTCGAAGAAGTAGAGACGAGATGACAACTTCGACACTTACTAAAGGTCCAGTAATAATATTATTAATGCGATGACTCACGGATTTATTAAGAACAACAGTAAAAATTCAGATGAGTCACTAAAAAGGTGGAAGTTCCTTCTTATTTATAATCTCTGGATTCATAATCCATTAATTGACAATATTCTCAAGTCGGGGAAAGTAGATATTAGTATCAACAACTATCACAGCAAGCAATACAAGCATGTGCAACTCATGCCGAGGACGTACGACCCGATCCAACAATATTTAAACTGTGCAATGCCAGAGGGTCAAATGGCACGAACCATAGATGCATCTATTACCCCGCTCGTGAATCATACATGCGATACGGTCAAATTTAAATAAACAATCACCCTGCTCGAGAATCATACATGCGACGCAGGTACACGTAGAAGTACATGCTGAAACTACAATTTAAGAATTTATCGGGGATCACTTATCAAAATAAAAGCCAATTCTCTTTTAACGATTTAAGGAATGAAGTTCAATTCCCTTAGAAATTCACTTACCAATTCGATAGAATTTAAGAAATTCAACTGTCAATAAAATTACAGATATCCCAAGTATAGCATGCTTTTGGGTCCTAGACTACCCGGACTTACACACATTAGTAGCTACGCACGGACTCTCATCACCTCGTGCGTACGTAGCCCCCACAAATAGGAGCACATAATCAATTATTTCACATATTGGGACAATTCCCACTTACAAGGTTAGAAAGGAGACTCACCTCGCTCCAATGTGCACTTCCAATATCAAGAATGAGCCCGAATCCTCAAATTTGAGCCGAACGATTCAAAACTAGATAAACGATGTAGGAACTAGTCAATATAAGCTTACAAGATCATATTCTAGCTATTTAAGCAATTTTCCACCCTTAAACACAATTTTCCTAAGATCCGACCCCGGGCCCACGTGCCCGGATTCCTAAATTTTTCGAAGGAAGTTGTTCTTTATAACCTAAGGATCAAGAATATACGATTTCTACTTCATTCTACAACAAATTTCGTGGTTGAACCTTGTTTTTAACAAAACCCTAGGTTTTACTCTATTCCCATGATTTTCACAAATTTTTATGTGTTAATCTACCCAAAACTCAAGTATTAAACTCACATTAATTAGAAATAACTTACCTCACAAATGCTAGGCGGAATCACCCCTCCAAGAGCTCCAAAATCGCCCAAGAAATGAGTGAAAATGAACAAAAATGCCCTAGAGCCCGAATAAATGAAGGCCACTGCCTCCTGCGGTTTTCGCATGTGCGGTCCTGGGCCGCACCTGCGATTGGCGCTTCTGCGGAAAGAAGACCGCTTCTGCGGTCTGGGCCGCTTCTGCGGACAGGCCTACCGCTTCTGCGGTTTCGCTCCTGCGGATTTAGGGCCGCATCTGCGGTCTTGAGCTTCCTGGCTTTGGGCCGCTTCTGCGGTAGATGGACCGCTTCTGCGGTCTCGCACCTGCGGTCCCCCAACCGCAGGTGCGGTTATGACAGAAGCAGCAGCTTCAGCACCTCTCAAATTCCATTTTCGATCCGTTAACCACCCGGGATCCTCCCGAGGCCCCCGAGACCCCAACCAATAATACCAACCAGTCCCAAAACACATTACAGACTTGTTCGAGGCCTTAAATCATATCAAACAATGCTAAGACCAAGAATCGACCTCCAATCCAAGCTTTATGAACTTTAGAATTTCAAACTTCTACTTTCGATGTTTAAACCTATCAAATCCCGTCCGATTGACTTCAAATTTTATGCACAAGTCATATTTGACATTACGGACCTACTCCAACCTCCGGAATCGGATTCCGACCCCGATATCAAAAAGTCCACTTCCGGTCAAACTTCTCAAAAACCTTCAAATTTCTATCTTTAGCCAAATCACTCTAAAATGACCCACGGACCTCCGAATTCACTTCCGATCGCGCTCCCAACTCCAGAATCACCATTTGGAGCTACTCCCTGACTCGCTATCTCAAACGGACATCGAGAACACTGCAATGCACTTCAACCCAAACTTATAAAATTTCTTCCAAAATGCTAACTTCCACAAAAGGCGCCAAAACGCTCCCGGGTCATCCAAAACTCGACCCGGACATACGCCCCAGTCCGAAATTATCATGCGAACCTGCCGGAACCTTCGAATCCTGATTCCGAGATCGTTTACTCAAAAATCCAATCTTAGCCAATTCTTTCAACTTAAAGCTTCCGAAAAGAGAATTCTCTTTCCAAATCAACTCCGAACCTCCCAAAATTTAATTCCGACCACACGTACAGGTCATAATACCTGAATTGAAGCTGCTCATGGCCTCGAACTGCTGAACGGTGCGCTAGGGCTCAAAACGACCGGTCGGGTCGTTACATCATCTCCCACTTAAACATACGTTCGTCCTCGAACGTGCTAGGAACTGTGCTGGGGTTGTCTGGAATCACTGCTTAATACCTCGTGCACCTACCCATGCTAACACAATTCAGTTGGGCACATCAGCTCGATCAAATCTGAAGATAACCTCTTTCATTTAAGCAAATAAGCCTTGGAGCCCAGTTTCTACATCCGAAATTCTTTGCCAGGCCTGCTCTCGACATATGAACACCATATCAATCACTACACGTTGTACCAGAACATGACTGCACACCCTTGTTGAATTCGCACCATACACCCCATCATTCACAAGACCATAATAACACTCTCTAATCGTAATAGCCAATATTACCCGAGTCTGATGCTCACAATGCACCCCATGACATATATATGTCCTGTTCCAACTCTCGCAATGCTGCCACGACGGAAAGGATGTGTAGGAATTCATAACGAACTGCCGAATCAACGATTCATAGGGTCTATGCCCCAGACAAGAACCATCACCTCATTTGGAACCAAATAATGTTCTTAGCTCCTTAGTATACTTCATATAATCAGATTGCACTGATCCTACATCCAATGATCTCGTCTCACCCAGTACGAAAAGCTCAGGCAATAGGCCACCCCGGACATGATCAAAAGTCTCATATGATGCCACAATGTGCCAATAGGCTATGAACTCGAACGTGACAAAAAGAAACGAACTCTGGAAGGAACTACTCAACTCACGCACTAATATGGACTTTCCTTAGAAAATAGGAAGCAAGGCGTACAAAAATAGCATATAGAAAACTGTACTCAACATCACACTGTTGCGGCGTGCAACCCGATCCAAATAACATACCCATGGCGGCGTGCCACCCGATCCACTCATAGAATTCACATAAGGAGATATACATCGAGCTAAATTGCTCATTACAACAAAATACCGAATATCGGTCACAAGCACGCTAAGTGCATAATACCATCCCTAGGGAGACATATAGTGCCATAGGCTACAAAACTCAAGCACAACTGAGGTGCGATATACGATCTGAATCTCGAATAAAGCCCTGTATGTTAGCCAGCTTATTGAGGAGGTGCCCAGAAGGCACCTATGATGTTTTGACTTGAGCAGGTAGCATTTGGGGTGTATGAAATGGCTTCGTGGGATTTGAGACGGCATGGTCTCGTGACTGAAGGTCACTCGGGATGAATGTGCGGATGGCGTATGTTATGTGTTGAATGAAGTTATTATTATTTCTAAGGCAAATCAAGGATAGATTAGAAGCAAGATAGATTTATTTAGCCATAGTTGAATCGGCATGTTGGTGGCAGTGATCACGTTCCTTCAGCGCGATTGAGTTATGCAAGTGTTTTGTGGCGGTACACGTGAGCTTGTCGGCCGCCGTAACTGATGTTATTCTCAAAAAAGTATCCCACTGTTCTGGTCTGCCAGGTGTAGGCGGATCCCGGAGGGCTATGGTGGCTCAGACCACTACTTTTAGAGATTTGTATATTCTAAGGTTATGAGAATTTACCTGTGTGTTGCTATGGTTCTCCTAAAGTGAGTTAAGTGAAATATTTTTATATGATGAAGTGTTAAACTATTAGTGGTTCCGGAGTCATTGATGAAAATCGTGTTCTATCTGTATAATGGCGTGTTGGGTGCAGTGGTGTATGGAATTCGAAGAGAGGATCAGGTTGCTTGTTCGGTGTTGACATAGATTGCACGAGCTCGTCCATGAGCAGGGGATAAGTAGTCGTCAATAGTTTACAAGTAAGCTATTGGGTATTTGTCTTCAGCTCACCTGAGATGTACAGTGTTTTGTTTGAATAAAGGAAGCTTTGCGTCTCAACTGAGATTAAAGGATTCTGATCGTTTTTCTTCTTTGCGTTAGTGCGGCGGGTCGAGTGGAGGTGTCAGTGTCTTGTCTATCTGTTACGGGTAAAGGTTGTGTGGAACGTGCACAGAGGTGATGACGTGTAGCCGTACCACTGATGGTACGGCAAACCAAGATTGAAAGTGTGAGAATTGAGAATCTGATCATGGAGGCCTCTTATTTTGGTTGGAGCCACTGTGGGATGAATACCTCAGAGTGCGTGTAAAGAACCAAAGCTATTAACAGGGCAACAAGTCAACTGTGAACCCGCAATACAAAAGGTTGACCAGTTTAAAATGACGAATGGATCGCTGACAGTGGAACTCGAATAGGGTAACTAGTGGATGATTAACTCCGGTTATGATGGTTTGATCCTTTATGTGTTATGAGAGAAAGGGAGCGTATTAGATGGGACCTTTGAAAGGTTATTAGTCCTAGTTTCGGTTGCGAGATCAAGAATCAGCTATTGCAGGTCTGTGGATAAATTCTTAAATGTGAAATATGGGCTCTATATTCAGGCCTAGATGTGTTTCATTTCAGGCAATGCGCTCCCTTGGACAAGTAGTCGGTGGTAGCGTACTATTTCGTCGTCAGCCTATTTCATGTAATTGATATGTTGTGCCGTTTGAGTTGTGAAGACGGCTTGGTGCATTTCTATGTGTGAGGTTCCGCATAGAGATGATGTTTATATGAGCAGGGGATGGGGTTCTC